>NW_022473617.1:0-37251 GCF_009769535.1 Thamnophis elegans
TACCGTCCAGGCTCCAACCCCCCGCTTTGTGGGAAGGTTTTGAGAAGGTGGGGCCTTCCAGCTTCAGCGTACCTTGGAGGAAGCTAACTATCTTGACCCCTTCCAGTCTGGCTTCAGGCCCGGTTACAGCACAGAAACCGCTTGGTCGCATTGACCGATGATCTCTGGAGAGCCAGAGAGGAGGCCATGCATCCATCCTGGTTCTCCTTGACCTCTCAGCGGCTTTCGATACCATCGACCATGGTATCCTTCTGCGACGACTGCGGGAGGTGGGAGTGGGAGGCACTGTTCTGCAGTGGTTCTCTCCTACCTCTCGGACAGGTCACAGTCGGTGTTGGTGGGGGGCAGAGATCGTCCCCGAGCCCCTTACTTGTGGGGTGCCGCAGGGTTCGGTCTTATCCCCCACTATTTAACATATACATGAAACCGCTGGGCGAGATCATTCGGAGGCACGGGATAAAATACCACCATATCGGGACGATACACAGTTGGATCTGTCCGCCCCGTGCCAACTCAATGAAGCGGTGGAAGTGATGAACCGGGGCCTTGAGGCTGTTAAAGACTGGATGAGAGCTAACAAACTGTGCTCAACCCGGAAAAGACCGAGTGGCTGTTGTGTTTTCCTCCCAAAAATTTGGTTAATGTTCCATCAATCAGGCTGGGGGGCAAAATTTATACCCCTCAGACAGGGTCCGCAACTTGGGAGTCCTCCTGGACCCACAGCTGAGTTTCGACCATCATTTGTCAGCTGTGACCAGGGGGGCATTTGTTCAGGTTCGCCTGATGCGCCAGTTGCGGCCCTACCTGAACCGGGAGGCCCTCACAACAGTCACTCGAGCCCTTGTGATCTCTAGGCTGGAATACTGCAACGTGCTCTACATGGGGCTGCCCTTGAAAGCATCCGGCGACTTCAGCTAGTCCAGAATGCGGCACGCGAGTGATCGTGGGCGCACCACGGTTCGCCCACATAACACCGATCCTCCGTGAGCTGCGCTGGCTACCTGTCGATCTCCGGGTGCACTTCAAGGTCCTACTTACCACGCACAAAGCGCTCCATGGTAGTGGATCTGGCTATTTGAGAGACCGCTTCTGCCAATTACCTCCCTGCGTCCCATCAGATCGCACAGGGTAGGCCTCCTCCGAATTCCATCCGCCAGTCAGTGCCGACTGGCGACTACGCGGAGGAGAGCCTTCTCAGTTGCAGCTCCGACGCTATGGAACAATCTCCCCGTGGAGATCCGCACCCTCACCACCGCCCAGCCTTCCGCACAGCCCTTAAGATCTGGCTATCCCGTCAGGCCTGGGGATGAAAAATCTTAGTTCGTCCCCTCCCGAATGATGAATGAATGTTGTGCTCTATTTTTAATATTATGTTCGTCTTATGTTTTTGTCTTTGTACCCCCTTTCCCGTGTTTTGTAAGCCGCCCTGAGTCCCCTCAGGGAAAAGGGCGGCCTATAATTATAATAAACATTCCAAACAAACATAATCACTTTGTGCTAACAAAAGAAACGCAGAGCTGCATCTGTATCTCAGCAGAGATAGCCTGATGATAGCAGGAATCAGAAAGGGCAGCTGACAAGATACTATAACATCATCATGATCCAATATGTCCTTCCTTTTACATGAACTACATCCTGATATCTTCAAACAAAAGAACTTTATGCTATTCCCCTTATGGATGCGATGACATTTGAGTTTTCATTAAAGGTTACAAAGAAGATATTATCTTCTTCTCATCCTACCCCTGCCTCATGAACAGAGTTACAATGGGTGTTTCTAAGGCTGTTTTTTTTTTTTTAAATTAAACATGGAAAAGATGTGTATGGTGCATGTATGCTGTTAATTGTCTCAGTTTGCCTGAGATGGGAAATTATTACTAGTCCCAAATGTGATGAAGTACAACAAGCAATTTCTCCTCACTTTTGGCCATGCTAGTTGGGATCGCAGCAACAGATGAAGAGAATAAGGTTCTCCGTCTTTGTTAACAACCACTTACGTTACCACTGGGAGAATCAAATATCTGCCAAGATTTTCCAGCTTCTGAAATATTGAGAAAATCTTTAAGTTCTTGGAAATATTGAGACTCTTACAATAGCAATAGCATTTAGGCTCCATAGCACTTTACAGCACTCTCTGGGAGGTTTATAGTGTAAACATTAATTGCTTATTGTCCCCAACAATCTGGTTCCTCATTTTACTGACCTCGGAAAGATGGATGACTGAGACAACCTTGAGCCCTGTCAGGATCAAACTCCAGGCTGTAGGCAGAGTTTGCCTGCAACTACACTTTGACCACTGCGTCACCAAGGCTCACTTTATTTCCTCATATTCCAGCTTTTTAACCAAGTCGGATCAACTCCCTTTCACTTCTTTATTACTGTAAGTAATAGCAGCACTTTATGCCCCACCTTAGGCACAAAACCAGCTGGATGACCTTGGGCCAGTCCCTCTCAGCTTTAGAAAAAAGTAGGCAATGGCAAACCACTTCTGAAATGTTATTAAGAAAATAAAATGCTACAAATGAAAATTAAAAAAAAAATAGTGGGGAAAGCTAGAAAACAGGAAGAGTAAAAATAAAAAAATAAAAATAAAATAAAGTTTATATATTGAAATCTTGCCAAGAAAACTTAAAGGACTCATCTAGATAATTGCCAGGAGTCAAAACTGACTTGAAGATTCAAGATTTCAAGGTTTAATGAATTTGTATGCCGCCCAATCCTGAAGGACTCCGGGCGGCTTACATAAAAACAGTTTTAAAAATACTAAAAAAAAAATGAAAATACAAAGACAAGCAAGTTAAAAGAACACAACATGCACTCAACCTTAGTGGGGCTGGAACTCAATCAAGGATCAACAGCCCCCAGGCCTGCCAGAATAGCCAGGTCTTAGTGGACTTTCGGAAGGCCGAGAGAGTGGGGAGGGTCCGGATCTTTGGGGGTAGATCGTTCCATAGGGCTGGGGCAGCTACAGAGAAGGCCCTCCCCCGAGGAGCCGCCAGACGGCATTGTTTAGTCAACGGCACCCGGAGAAGGCCCATTCTGTGAGATCTTATCAGACGCTGGAAGGTATGTGGCAGGAGGCGATCTCGTAGATATCCAGGTCCTAAGCCATGTAGGGCTTTAAAGGTGATAACCGGCACCTTGAAGCGCATTCGGAGACCAATAGGGAGCCAGTGCAGTTCGCGGAGGATAGTGTAACATGGGTGTATCTCTGTACACACAGTATCATTTGCGCAGCTGCATTCTGGACCAATTGTAGTCTCCGAACACTTTTCAGGGGCAGCCCCATGTAGAGCGCGATGGAACAACAACAACAAAAATAACAAAAACAATAATAATAATAATCAATTCAGTAGCACAAATGATCCTTGGAATTTGTGCAAAAATTATAATATTAACAACAACAAACTGGTGGGAACATAAGCCTGAAAAAATCACCAAAAATCAGATGGTCAAGATCTTGTGGGATTTTCGCATACAAACGGAAAAACTGGTGCATAATACACCAGACATCACACTGGTTGAGCAAAATAAGGTCACAATCATAGACATCGCAATACCAGGTGATAGCAGGGTCGCCGAGAAGGAACATGAAAAAATCGCAAGATACCAGGACTTAAAAATCGAAATTCAACGACTATGGCACAAACCAGCAGTGGTAATTCCAGTGGTAATTGGCACACTGGGTGCTATTCCAAAAGCACTGGAATTACATTTAAAACAGTTAAAAATTGACAAAATCACCATCAGTCAAATGCAAAAAGCCGCACTGCTTGGATCTGCACGGATATTACGAAAATACGTTACAACGTCCTAGGCCCCTGGGTGGGGCCCGACTAGTAACCAATGCCAAATCCGGCGAAACAACTGGCCGCTGTGATACAATTGTATAATTATGATAAAATGTATGATTAAAAATGCCAATTAGATTATGGCAGTAATATTGTTACCCTCCTTCACTAACATATAAATTATACTTTTTTTCAGCTATTCTTCAGCTCAACCAAATCAATTGCACAGTGGTTATAGTAATATTATCTACACAACAATACTCTGTAGAGATGGACAGTACACATTTTTACCATTTCCATTTAGATCTCAGTGCATTTTAGTGTATTTTAGAAAGAAGAGAGAGAAAGCAAATGTCTTTTTGGCTGCATTAATTTCTGCAGCTGAATTCAGTCAAGGCCCACAGAATGAGAGTTTAAAACTGACAATCCAATTTCTTAACTGTTTCTGTAAGACACTTTAGCAAAGGTACCTGACAGATATAGAGGGAATATTTTCAAAAGGGAAAGAAATAGATTTTCTGCTCAGAGCCAATAGGAGGGTTTAAAGTGATAGATTCTGATTCATGGTTTCCTTGCCATTATTTTAAGGGGAGTTATATATATTACCTTAACACCAGTCCAAAGGTGTTTATTTTTTTAAATTATCTTGCTATTTGTTACTGATGCCAGCGGAGACACAATTTCACTCAGTGGTATTTGTGTCAATGTGGTGTTCACCTGGGGATATTTTTAATTCTATCTACTTTGAGTTTCTGTTTTGAATGTTTGATTCTCATTTTTCAGCCTCCTCTCATGAAAACCTAATGCAAAATATGATTTTGATATATATTTATTAGATACCTGTGAGCCACAATGCATGGCTAGCTTAGTATAAAAGTGCTAAGTAACACTAGAATTCTAGTCTGGCTGAATTTTCAAATAAATAAATAATTATAGAAACTTGTTCCTCTTATTTTGATTTTGTTGAAATGCAAAAAAAAAAATATTTTTTCTTTGCCGAATATCAATTGCTGGCCAAATTTGAGATCTATCAATATGATTTTGGATGTTGCTATCTGACCTAGTTGGAAGGCATTCACAGATTTACACAATACACATTTACCCTTTCCTTATTCCTTCCACATCCACAATCAATTGCTACACTGAATTCTTTTCATCAGTATCTTCACAAACAGAAACGAACAAATCCAGCCAGATTCATCCAATCTCTTTGCGCATAGATTCAATTGTACATTTTCTTATATCACAGTAATATTGTACAATCCTATTCTTACCATTCAATGTATTAAATATATTTTTCGTAGGTATTTTTTCTTAAACCTGTATATTAGTTTTGGAGTTGAGAATTGCATCACAAAATATAGCATGTGGATTATCTATTTAAAATCTGATGTACACATCTGTGGTATTAATATAGCATTCTCTCATATGCAATCCAGCTGGTATTAAAAATGAGTGATATACATGTTGTGGCCCAGCAGGAGCCGTTGGAGCTGCCACCAGACTTCAACAGCGAGGGGGCCGATGAGTGGCTCTGGAGGATGTGGGGACCCTGGACAGGGTTCCGACTCGAGCAGGGTGCAGAGAGGCTGGTTGGCCACCTGGAGGCACCTGAGCCTTGGACCAGTGGGGAGAGACAAGGGAGTGAGCCGGATGCCAGTAGTGAGTTGTTCCTGGAAGCACCCATCGAAGAGCTACTAGGCATCAGGAACATTTGTGCAGTTACAGGAGTAATTGCACTCAGCTGGTAGTCATTAGGCTCATCTGCAGACTATAAAAGACTCCTTGTGCACACGCCCCTCTTTGCAGCTGTCAACGCAGGATTGAATGTCGGAGGACATTACTGTGAGCTTGGCAGGCTGGATTGCTGCCAAGTCTTATCTGTGTTTATTGCTGCCCAAGCTTGTCTGTGCTGGTTTGCTGCCAAGGACCTGTCTCTCTGTTAATTAAATGCCGTAACTTATATCTGGCTCGGAGTGTTTGTTGGTGTGGGATGGGGATCAGAACATATACGCATGTTCAAAGATAGAAATTATTCATTAAATTATTATGGTCTGCAAGGATGACACTAAATTTCTGGAAAATATTAATCATTCAAATAAGGTGAGAAAGAGAGAGAAACTGTTTGTTTACAGGTATCTGTCTTGGTGTGACCTAGTTCAGGGTGCCTTTGAGGGAGATAACATAAATTAAGTGTCACAATTGTATGTTAAAAGAGGGTGGGGCTTTAACGGTGTAGTTTTTTTTTTAAGCACATACCATTGGTGGGTTTTAGATCCCGTTGCAACCGCTACACTGCAGCGGGGCCTGGCATCCACCCCATGAATGTGTACAGCATGAGCGCAGCGGGCGCATGTGTACTTACCTCTCGTGACCCTCCGCCTGCTCGGCAGAGCATCATGCAGGCACCGTACGCTCCATGTGCGAAAGCCCAAATTGGCTCAAATAGCAGGAAGGAAGCGGGCGGGCAAGTGGGCTCTCCGGAGCACTGTACCAGAATGTTATCTGGTGCTCCCAGCAGGCACTGGTACTCCCATACCAGGGCATCCTGGTCGTATCACACCACTGGCGCGCACACACACCACACACACACACACACACACACACACACACACACAGTGACACTGACACTCTAGTCTACAGGTATCAAACTTGTTGTCAGAGTTCCAAGTATCATGTAGAATTAAATCAGAGTCCAAGGCAAAACGATCCTTAAAGTTCCAATTTAATAAAGCAGACATCTTAGGCACATCTGTGTTAATCCCAATTCTGGAAATGACATCAGAATTCCACCCAGTTAAAAGTTCATGATCTTGTCCCCACATCCACAATCCATCACATGGTCCAATCTTCTTCTTCCATGCTGGCATCCACACCCAGCTGCTTCCCATCAGGTGTACTTGTGTGGAGACAAAAGACGGCCTTGGCTTCTAGAAAAGAATGATAACAATACGTTCCACAATCCTACTCCTGTCTATTCCCCCCTCCCATCAATTATACTAATGAAACAGCTAATGAAATAAGAGAAAGTGAGGCAGGCCAAAATTCTAAAAGGTATAATTGCAGGCCTGACACTTGGCATCACATTCCCATTACATGATGTATCGTGATGTTTTTCCCTTCACAGAGCTGGAGTGGGCATGGCCTGCGTGTGACGCTTGTGGCCCATGAGCCACCAGTTTGACACCCCAGTCTAACAATGTTCAGATAAAGGATCCAAATTAAGGGGAAAGCACCATAATAGTGGACTTGAGTAATTTTCAGCATAGCTCTCAGTTTTCAATAGAGCTTGGAATTGGAAACTGGAATTGGAAAAACAGAAAAGTGATCCAATGCTATTAATATGGTCTTATCAGTGTTTTTAAGGAATTAATAATCTCTCAGGCACTTTTTATAGCATCATAGCCAGTTTGATTTAAGTGCCTTCTCTTTACTGAGATAGTGGAGTTTACATGTTGTATATTATTCCTTCTGCTAGTTATTAATGGCATTTAATCATTTTCATTGTGATTCATATGTTCATACTATTTCTCAGTTTTAAAGGTTTTAATAACTTTGATATTTTTTTGGTAACTTTGCAACCTACTCAGAGAACTTTGGTTCCATTTCAATTAGAAATGGAATAAATAATGAATATAATAATAAATAATATATCAGAAGAGATTAAATGATATCATAAATAAATAAATAGACTGCAAGGATGTAGTGCCAAACATCATACATATTTGGAAATAATGTTCCACTTAATGTTTATGTTTTGTTTTTGTTTTGCTAATGATGTATAAACATTATTTCTACAATTTTAAATTTCTACAACCAATTTTGTATAATTGTCAATGTAGGGTATTTATCCCCTTGTTACTTTGGGTTTACACATAAGTTCTGAAACTATAGCAATAGCAATAGCAATTAGACTTATATACCGCTTCATAGGGCTTTCAGCAAAATCTACTTCTCAAGCTTTCAAAAAGTAATGCTAACAATTCTCTAGAGGTATTTTTTTTTAGTATGCTGGTTTATGACATACTTGAACAACCATTCATCAGTCACTAAGGACAGTCACTAAAGTATTGAAATTATTATAGTTTCTGACCCTTCAGATGGTCTATTTTTGAGTTGTCTACTAATCTGCTTTTGACTGCAAATCTTGAAATAGTTGCCATGCTCTGAATCAGAGCACACTGGCTAGGGAATGCTGGGAGTTGAAGTTTACGCTTTGTAACAAGGTCAAGGTTGAGAAGCTCTGATCTAGATATGGGCAATTCTCTGGTTCCACTGTGGTTTTACAGGCAGGCTGTCCAACTTGTGGGCCAGATACACACACGCTGGCCATACCCACACCTGGTTTAGCGAAGGGGAAAAAAGTCATGATGTGTCATATGACGCCACCATGACGATGCGAGTTTGACACCCCTGTTTTATGTATGTATGTATCAGAGGTGGGTTCCTACCGGTTCGCACCTATTCGGTAGAACCGGTTCGTCAAATCTACCGAACCAGTTAGAAGAGGTTCCACCAGTGGACCTGGAAAGCAGGCCACACCTGCAGAAGGTTCCAAAAGTTTTGAAACCCACCACTGGTATGGTATGTATGTATGTATGTATGTATGTATGTATGTTGATGTATGTATGTATTCATTCATTCATTCATTCATTCATTCATTCATTCATTCATTTATTTATTTATTTTGTCAAACATGTACAAAATAACAAGTATAGGTAAGAATATAAACATGAGCAAAGGAAGTAAATACAGAAATGGGGACAGTAAGACAGGGACGGTAGGGAAACTGGTGCGCTTATGCATGCCCCCTATACTATGGCTTTACCTGTTGCCCATTCCAGGAATCTTATGATTTACCATTTCTCATTTGGTTCTCGCTTTCTATCACCGTGATGTTTGGATCTTTGCTATCAATTTGGCTAACCTAAAATAAATGTTTGGTGTACCTCCTGAATTAGACACTCCTTTGTAATCTAATTCTCAATATCCCTCTGTCAAAAGACTTGCATAGAACCTAATGATGATGTTACCGTAGTTGCAAGATTGATATGTTCGATATTTAAGTATCATGGGTATTTCATAGATTTAAATAAATAAATAAAAGTAACGAAATATAAACAGACACGACCTGCAGAACACCCATGAGAGCTACATAAGATAACAGCAGCATAAAGCATTTTAAAAGCCCAAAAATTCTAAAAAACTTAAAAATTGGAGAAAGAAAATGGTCTTCATTTGACTGTGGAAAAACCATGATGCAGCACTGGGGTGAACATTTTACACTGAGGTGCTATCACTGAAAACTCTTTTTCTTTAGGAGCTACGTACCCCATCTCCCTTAATAGGAGTACTTTGGGTTTTATTGTCATTGTTCATCTACGCAATAACCTTCTTGCACTCTCCCTTCCAACCCCCACTTGTTCCCACCTGTCTCGGAGGTCCTCATTCCTTTCTCCCAGCTCTCTTTTTCATTGCTATCTTGTAATCATTTCTTGTAGGCATCTCATATTAAACTGTGGGGCTCCCTAGAACAGAATCGGCTTCCCACAGCTTTCCAATTAACTTTTATGGAAGAACGTCCTGCATCCAAGTGTGCTCTCCCAAATCCACTTTTAAAAAATTGTGGTTACCTTCCTGAGCGACGCAGAAGGGCCACGGGTGCCCTGTGGACGTTGGGGAAATTTCATACCTTTCCCTACAGTTCCATTCCACTCCATATTGTTGAGGGATTATTATAATATAATACAGCTGGAAGACAAACCCAAATAGGAAGATACAATAACTGTGCCGTAGAGGCTGCTCTCAACACAGCAAACTTGTAATGTGAGCAATCCCTGAGTTCAATATTTATCTTTGGAACTTTTTTCTTGTAATTGCTTGAATTTCATGCAATATTTTCCCTTAGGTCTGTCCTGAAAAAAAAATCTTCTGTTTCTCCTGGCCCTTCCATGCCAGTTACCTCTCAAAGACCTAGTAGATCCCACAAACTAGGCCTCCTCCGAATTCCATCTGCCGGCCAATGTCGGCTGGCGACTCCTCAGGGGAGGGCCTTCTCTGTTGTTGCTCTCGGCCCTCTGGAATGATCTCCCTGTGGAGATCCGGACCCTTACTACCCTCTGTCCTTCTGCAAAGCAGTTAAGACCTGGCTGTTCCGGCAGGCCTGGAGCTGTTGAACTATCCAGCCCCATTTGAGGTTACGGCTGTTGTAGAATTTTAAATTTTGTTTTTTTTATTTTTTTTTTGTATCCCCCTCCCTTTTTATTGTTAGCCCCCTGAGTCTCTCGGGAATAGGGCAGCATACAAACGCAATAAAATAAAAATGAAATTAAATGAATCACTCTCAAGTTAGTTTTCAATTGGCAGTGGCTAATTCTGCAGGAACAAAAGACCAGTTAAAATGGTCCACCGCAATTAGCCCTGATAGATCTGGATGGTTTACTGGTTGTTCTCGGGGGAATTTCCCACCTTGCTGTCTGCCAAAATGCTGAAGTTCTAGACAATTTTGGGATCCAGAGATGGCCTGGGTAACTGGCACAATCACTCTCAAGGGTCCTCTTTAACCTAGTAGGCTCAATGGATGACTTTATAAGATAACTAAGAGTGATGAATGAAATGATTATTGTATGGAAAACACTGGCTACCAGTTGCCTACCTGACACAATTCAAGAAATTTGATACTGACTTTTAAAGCTGTAGTTGCCTTAGAGGTTGACTATCTGTGGGATTCTCTTTCCCACTATGAACCTACCCAAAGTGCTCCAACTGACAGAAGACGGGATTTGAAGATGCCTCTATTACCTGATACTCCTCTATCTAGGTTACATGGGAAGAAGCCTGACCTATATAGACTTCCAAGATAAAGATATGCAGTACAAACTGAAATGTCAAAATCACGAAGCATGTACGATGACATCACAGTGCAAATATCTTCCTTTTGTTCTTACACCTCAACCTTCTCCTTGCCCCCATTGGACATTTTCGCTTAACCTGATGAAAACGATTGTTGCTTTTTCTCCTCCAAAGAAAAAACTTTGTGAAATTCTCATGGGTAGGACACAGTGTCAGAGGTGGTGTGGAGCAAGGTGGGTTCCAACCAGTTCGCACCTATTCGGTAGAACCAGTTCGTCAAATCTACCGAACCGGTTAGAAGAGGTTCCACCAGTAGACCCGGAAAGCAGGACACACCTACAGAAGAGGTTCCAAAAATTTTGAAACTCACCACTGGTCCTTGGATATGATTTGGAACGCTGACATCAGTTCTGAAAGGCTGTTACTAATGTTCACCAAGGACGACTACCAATCATGAATAAGAGAAAGCTTTAATTCATTTCAAGTTAGTTCTCCATTTTATCTATTAAAACCTCCTTTATTTATTTGCTTTCTGCACAATGCCTTGTACATTTGTGGCCAAACCATACCCAAAGTCGTGTGTGTGTGTGTTGTGTGTATCTCTGCGTATTTAGATAAAAGTGATACTCCTGAATGTGACTGTTATTGTGTTGTACAGTAGGATATTTATATATCCATAAGCCACCCCTCTCAAAAGGGTACTTGCTTGCTTATTTACATGTTCTCCTTAGACACATTTCATTTTAAAAGCCCTTCTGGTGCAGTATCTTCTTTTATCCTCTCTCCAAGGACATGTAAAACCAGTTTGATAGGGTGACTCTCTACTGTCTCTGACACAAAATGCAGGAATCTTTAGTAATATTTAAAAACATCTCTTTCTATTTAAGCAAAGACCTTTAATGCTCTTCCAAGTCCTTCATTGAACATTAATGAGACTGTCTGGCAGAGCCTTGCAACAGGAGCCAAAACAATGCAAACTCTTGGCTGTCGTGCCTTTGTTTTAGGCCTACAAGCTTTCTCTATGGGGGTAGTTTCTGGGGACCAGAATGCAAATTGATGCAAATTTCAAAATATGTTTTTTTGTAGCTCTTGACCAAACTCTCTGATTTTACTCAAACATAACCAGCTTTGTATTTCTGAGGTGCGCCCCTGAAGGATCCAGCCCTCTGAAGCTGCCTATTTGAAGCCAACCACTTCTGTTTTAAGGGAATGGGTAGAGTTTGAAGTCATGGTACTTTAGAGATATTAGCATTGGCAATTCTAATTGCCTCGGCCACCTATCAATCAGCAACTGCTGTTCAATGACTTTACAAATGAGGGATTGCTTATCTTTGCTCAATTTATCAGTTGTCACTATGATTGTGATAGAGAGACGATGAGCATTGGTCTTAAGAGCAAGCATGCAGGGGAGATACAGAGAAAGCCTATGATACAATATAGCTGTTGCATGAAAAAGAGAGTTGTCCTTTTGTCCTTTTTCGGTACAATCTAACTAAGGATGTTTATGTAAATTCAATTGTGACATTCCTACTTAGATCTTCACCTTTATCCAGGAGTTCATCCTGGATGAATGTGCTGGCCTGGAAAGTTATAGACACTTGGCTGAGGTAGAAGTAGGAAGAACCCTATCCACTATGATAATCTGTGATGCAACCGTCTATGTCTGGAGGATGAGAGTTGCTGGAATCTATGGGAACTCCAACCAACCAACCAACCAGAAACTCCACCCATAGATGCCAACTTGGTGTTCACTATTGTGTTTAGGTGGCTGTTGTGGCCTGGCAGAAGCCGTTGGAGCTGCCACCAGACTCCGACAGTGAGGGGCCCTATGAATCGGCCCTGGAGGATGTGGAGGACCCTGGACAAGGTTCTGATTCTGAGCAGAGCACAGAGAGACTGGTTGGCGACCAGGTGGTGCCTGAGCCTTGGATCAGTGGGGAGGAGACAAGAGAGAGTGATCCAGAAACCAACAGTGAGTTGTTCCGGGATGCACGCCGTCGAAGGGCTACTCGGCGTCAAGAACACCTACGTAATTACAGGAGGTAATTACCCTCAGATGATGGTCATTAAGCTCCTCTCCAGACTATAAAAGAGACTGCTTGTGCCACGCCCTTCTTGCAGAAGTCAACGCTTTGACTAAAGAGAAACTAACTTGGCAGGCTGGATTGCTGCCAGAGTTAGTCTGAATTGCTGCCAAGGTTTGTTGGATTGGCTGCCAAGGTCCTTATCTGTTTGTTTATTTGGCTTTCAGCCACCGAGATTCTGGTCTTGTTATTAAAGGACATTCCATTTTACGCTTGTCTCGGCTTTCGTTACTGGATGGAAGAGGGGGTCAGAACAGGTGGCCAAACCAGTGAAGGAACATCATTAGTATATTATTTGCCTTGCTTCATAGTAGTGTCTCTCCTTGAGCTAACTGATGTGAGGACCCCACAGACACACATAGGGGAGAATACTATGCCCCATTTATACGAAGAGTCCCTGTAGATTCCTCATAAGGTGTGAATCCCATTCAGAATTGTCCATTGCTGAAAAATGAAGTGATCATTGCTGGCAATTGAGGTGATCATTTCTTGTATTGGAAGCTCTCAAGTCCCAGTTGATTAATCAAGAGTAGCTCTGGAAAATTATGGACCATATACAGTAGTAGAATGTGTCGAAACTCTGATTTGCTAGTATTGTTATATGTGTCTTATTAATTAGCATTTACTTTATTAACTGCATTTAAAACAATGTCACAACCACTAAAACACTTTTAAAAAATAAATAAAAACAATATTACAGGAGACCGTTCATCTAAACACAGTATTAATATGTTTTGACATGCAGATCACCCTCTAGTTAGTTTTCGATTGGCAGTGGCTAATTCTGCAGGAAAAGACCAGTTAAAATGGTCCACTGCAATTAGCCCTGATGGTTCTGGATGGTTTACAGGCTGTTCTCAGGGAATTTCCCACCTTGTCTGTCTGCAATAATGCTGAAGTTCTAGACAATTTTGGGATCCAGAGATGGCCTGGGTAACTGGCACTATCACTCTCAAGGGTCCTCTTTAACCTAGTAGGCTCAATGGATGACTTTATAAGATAACTAAGAGTGATGAATGAAATGGTTCTTGTATGGAAAACGCTGGCTACCAGTTGCCTACCTGACACAATTCAAGAAATTTGATACTGACTTTTAAAGTCATAGTTGACTTAGAGGTTGACTTTCTGTGGGATTCTCTTTCCCGCTATGAACCTACTCAAAGTACTCCAACTGGCAGAAGACGGGATTTGAAGATGCCTCTATTACCTGATACTCCTCTATCTAGGTTACATGGGAAGAAGCCTTGACCTATATGGACTTCCAAGATAACGATATGCAGTACAAACTGAAATGTCAAAATCATGAAGCATGCATGATGAAATCACAGTGCAAATATCTTCCTTTTGTTCTTACACCTCAACATAAGACTCCTATGCTTCCAGTTTATGGAATATGCTCTTTCTGAAGATATGTTTGATTCCCATTCTTTCAGTATTTAGAAAGTTGAGATTGAGATTGAGATGCTTTATTTATGCCGCCCTTTTCCCTGGGGGGACTCAGGGCGGCTCACAACTCAAGGGGAGGGGACAAACGAGTCACAAACATAAAAACGATACATCATTAAAAACACAACAGTCAACAATTCGAGTGGGGTTGAATCTTTAGCCCCAGGCCTGTTGGGACAGCCAGGACTTAAGGGCTATGTGGAAGGTCTGGAGGGTGGTGAGGGTACGAATCTCCACGGGGAGTTCGTTCCAGAGGGTCGGAGCAGCCACCGAGAAGGCTCTCCTCCGGGTAGTTGCCAGCCGACATTGGCCGGCTGATGGAATTCGGAGGAGGCCTAATCTATGGGATCGTATCGGCCTAGTGGAGGTAATTGGCAGTAGGCGGTCTCTCAAGTTGTTTAAAAAGCCTTTCCCCCCTCCAGGCTTATAACCAGGGGTGAGATTCTAACGGTTCATGTGAACCGGTAGCTTCCACGATCAGCTGGGAGAGAACCAGTTCATCCCAACAATCAGATGGGCCCACCTGCCTGCCCTTGCTATTTCCCTACTCTTATCTTCTCAGCTGATTCGTGCAGCAGAGTAGATTGACGTGCGAATCAGCTGTGTTACTCCTTTGAAGAAGCACGGAAGTGAAGATTTCTTCAAACTGCATATGCAGCAAATTGCGCAATCACAAACCGGTTTTTAAACTGGAGGATCCCACCACTGCTTATAACTGACTATTTCATTGTAACTTGAACATTTCAAGGGACCACCGTTAATGTGAGGGGGCTTCAGAAAGAGTGAAAAAGCAGATCTCGTAACACCAGTGATGGTGGACATGTTTCTCTCCCATTTACCAAATTCCGACACAAACTTCTTCCATTTAAGTACCTTGAGAGAAAATAGTTCAGCACTATGAATTTAAATATAATTTCATATTAAAAATTATTGCAGATCACTGTAGCAATAGAGCAAATGAGAAATGAATGAAAATTATTTAGGACTTGGAAAAGTGGTTCATTTATCTTAGCTCCAAGACACAATACTTTGGCGCAGACAACAACAAGATTAGCATGTGCTCGGCCAACTTTTAATGTTGGCAATGATGTTTTCTAGATGAAAGAGACTTTTTCTATAAAAAAAGTCTTGTTGAAACTCATTGTTCCCAGTACATTGCTTTTTTTTTTTTTTGGAGTGGTATAGTACTATTTAATTTGCACGATCAGTGATCATACATCAAATTAAAGTACATTCTTAGAGGAAAAGTTAACTTCTGCCTCCCTCAACATTTCATAATAGTCGTAAATACTTCAGTCAACCTAGAGCAATTCATTACTGATAATGAAGTGGAATTGGGTATTAATGTGCTTGAAAAGTTTGGAATGCTCTCAATTAGCATAACCACCTAGCACATCTAATCATGATATCATGGAAGAACATATTTGACATTTTTGAACACTAAATTTTGTCAGGTCCAAAGAACACTCTGAGTGAGTGGCTTACAATTGTGATTATAGCAGTTTAGCAATAGCAGTTAGACTTATATACAGCTTTCAGCCCTCTCTAAGCGGTTTACAGAGTCAGCATATCGCCCCCACAGTCTGGGTCCTCATTTCACCCACCTCGGAAGGATGGAAGGCTGAGTCAACCTTGAGCCGGTGAAATTAGAACTGCTGAACTGCAGATAACAGTCAGCTGAAGTGGCCTGCAGTACTGCACCCTAACCACTTCACCACCTCGGCTCTTCAATTAATGGATACACAAGGAAACGAAGAGGAAAATTGTGCCCTAAACAATGAGTAAGTTACAAAACAGCAATCTATTTCACTATAAATAAGCAAAAGTACATTTTACTCCCTTCAATTAGGTGTTCGATATAATAGAATAAGAGAAGAACCAACTTGCACTAGAATGTGGAGGAACCCTAGTAGAACAGGCCAAGGTCTACTTAAGTCACCACTTTTTTAATCTCAAAAAACCCAGTCAAGTATTCTACTGTGTTTATAAGCAGAAGTTTGAGGTATCCTATCTCTGGGCCATTGTTCTTCCAGACGTGCATTACAGAGCTATTTTGGTCTAGTAGTTAAGGAACCAGGCTTGAAACAGGACACCATTCGTTCTAGTTTCACATTAAGCCATTAAAGCTATCTGGCTGACAGCTTGAGCCAATCACTCTCTCTCTCTCTCAACCCAACCCACTTCAAAGCATTGTTGTGGGAACGTAGATGTGTTGGAAATGTTCACCATCAGTAAAATAATACAGGTCGTATGGAAAAATAAAATTGAGGGCACACTAAGCTCAATTCAGAGTAGCAATTAGTTTTGAATCTTCAAGACTAGCTCAATAGACTTGCCTTCATGAATTTTTTAATCCCCTTAAAGCCAACCAAGTGAGTGATGTTCACTCTATCTTGTAGTAGCAGGCTAATCATGCCTTGTGTAATTATTTTTCTTTTGTTTTTCTAAATGTTCTTTCAACCAGTTACATCAAAGTTTCTAATGTTTTGTGAGACAGGGGGAAAAAAACCTGGCAACTTCCTCTATGCAGTGCACAGTTTTAGATACCTCCATCATGTCACTTTAATGTAACACAACATTATATTACTGATTATTGTAGGTAGCTTAATACATGATTTCTCTCTCTCTCTCTCTCCTCCTCCTCTCCTCTCTCTCTCTCTCTCTTCTCTCTCTCTCCTCTCTCTCTCTCCTCTCCCTCTCTCTCCTCTCTCTCTCTCTCTGTCTCTCTCTCTCTCTGCTCTCTCTCTTTCCTCTCCCTTTCCTCTCTCTCCTCTCGATCTCTGTCCTCTCTCTCTCGTCTCTCTCTCTCTCTCTCTCTCTGTCTCTGTCTCTCTCTCTCTCTCTCTCGCTGGTGTTTTTTCTTTTCTATATGGTCAACATTTTACTGTGTATTATGGGTACAACTGTACATAAATGGTTGATAACAGCTTGTATTGTTCTAGTAACATATTTTACCCATATAATTTGGTTGGGGTGGGGAATACAGGTGATAATTCTTAGATGCCACTCAGAGAAGCTAGGAAACACAACTGTTAGTCAGAGAGGTCAAAAGGCAATGCCACTAATAATAAAATATCTGAACAGTGAGTGATTGCATGATAATACAGAACATAAACCTCATCAACATACATCTAAAGGGAAACGGTGGAAACTGATCATACTTGACATTTATGGTTTCTTTATTTCCCTGAAGCATAAATCTATGGAACAAATGACTTTGTTTCTTTAAAATCAAACTACCTAGGTGTTCTGACCCCCCTTGTGTGCACATCAACATACACTCCGAGCCAAAGATAATTATGCATTTAATTAACAGACAGACGGGTCGTTGGCAGCAAACCGGCACAGACAAGCTTGGGCACAGATAAGCTTGGCAGCAATCCAGTCTGCCAAGCTCACCATAATGTTCTCCGACATTAGTTCCTGCGTTGACTTCTGCAAGAGGGGCGTGTGCACAAGCAGTCTTTTATAGTCTGGAGAGGAGCCTATGACCACCAGCTGAGTGCAATTACTCCTGTAACTGCGTAACTGTTCCTTACGCCTATTAGCTCTTCATTGCCGAGCATCCAGGAACAACTCACTGTTGGTTTCTGGATCACTCTCTCTTGTCTCCTCCCTACTGGTCCAAGGCTCAGGCACCTCCTGGTGGCCAACCAGCCTCTCTGCGCCCTGCTCGGTGTCGGAACCCTGTCCATGGGTCCTCCACATCCTCCAGAGCCGACTCATAGGGCCCTCGCTGTCGGAGTCTGATGGCAGCTCCAACGGCTCCTGCTGGCCACAACCACCTAGTATTGCTTTTGATACACTGTTTTTCCCTCATATTCATTTCCTTCTCTGGCTCACCAAAGCCTTTTAAGAAAAAGGACTGAATAAATGGATGAAGACAGTTATAAAGGCTCAATAGTAACGATCAAGAAAACCGTTGACTAACTTGTGTTCAGCTGCACAGCAACAACATAGCACAGTTGCCAGATTTCAATTGCTCAACAACCCAGCAAGAGGGCTCACCTTGTCCGAGACTTCTAGATGATATTTTTATTTTTAAAGTATCTCTTTAATTCAAAGTTCAACTTAGGTAACCCAGGAAAAATTTCCAAATGTTTCCTTATCCACTTTGTGAGTTCAGTCATAAATCTTAGCATTTAAAAGTTGCTTTCTTAGATGGCTTCCATAATCTCACAATTAAAACCTCCATAACCATGAAGTAGACAGGTATAGAACAGTAGATACACAGCAGCCATCCAGGTGTTATTTATTTTCACTCCCCCCCCCTTTATCATACTTCCCAAGGTTGTAAGAATTTAGTATATATTCCATTAAAAATCAGTAGAGGGTGGGAGGAGGAGCCAATGTTGCGACGAGATGGTTGTGTGGTCTCAATGCTCTGAGCCAATACTTTGCTGCCACTGGGTGGTCCAAACCCCTAAACTGTCCCGAAGAGATGGTGAACAGGAAGACACGTCTTGCTGATCTCGGGGATATTGCAAATCCTTGAAAGAAGCAAGAGAAGTTTTTCAAGCTGGTGACAAAAAATCCAACCAAGGCTGACAAGTTGCCCTGAGACTTCTAGATGTATTCATGGGGGCTGTTTACATTTCCATGACAGGGTTGGATTAGACCAGTGATGGCTAACCTTTTTCATTCATGCGGCTACGACAACATGCATGCATCTACGACAACACACCCACATGCCCACACCCATAATGCAATGCACATGTGACCCCCGTTCCCCCTTACCCATTTTTTTTTGCTTTCAGGTTGTTTCAGATGGCTTTCCAGGCCCCAAATGCACTGGGGGGGGCATGCATGTGCACCCCCACTTGCATACACCCTCCCCCCTGCGCATGCATGGCACAGACCTGAAGACCAGCTAGCCAGCAGGAGCACATGTGAAGGTGCACATTCATCATGGAGCTGGGAGGGGCGACAGCTGGCATGCCTGCAGAGAGGGCTCTGCGTGCTACCTGTAGCACACATGCCATAGTTCGCCATCACAGGATTAGACAGTAGCCAAGTTAAATTAGACTTAAGCGGGCCCTCACATCTGGAGTATAAGGTCCATTGCAGTTCAGTGAAACTATGATTTTTGTGTGTTGGGAGGGTGGAATTCAGCTGAAATTCCATTTCCAAGGGAAGTCTCTTAGAATGATACTACATGGAAGCCATGAAGAATGATATTTAGCATTTTGTCTTCTTTCATACTGCATCACAGCAGTGGGGTGATGTTAACCCAACACAGTAGAAACAAACAAATATGGTTTCCCTGTATGTACTGTATGTAGGGCTACAAGATCTGAATTTTAAAATGTGGATATTTACTAGATGGCAGCAAAGTGATTAGAAAATTATCTTTCTTTGTTCCAAGCTAAAGGACATCCAGCTTCTTTGAAGGTTAGATGTGTTAACCTAAAGCGGGGGGGGGAGGCATAGCCATTCTCTATAAATGGAAGTTGGGGAATGGGAGAGAAGGGAGAATTAGAATGGGAAATATGGAGAGGGATGTCATCAAGAACTGTAAGAATGAAGTTCCTACAGGATATCTAGAAAAGAATGTTCTCAACTCTAGCAATATCCCAGCCCTGAAAAATAAGATTTATGTTTCGGTGACATTATAGGCCCTTTTATCTTTGAAAGCCATAGCAAAAAAAAATCTCAATCTGACTTGGTCTGGGCCCTTATTAGGGAAGGACAATTCTACCATTTTGTTTTCACTAAAATTCACCATTTGACTGAAGTTCTGTTCAGCCCAATTGCCTGGAAAAAATGCCAGCATGAATAAAATGAATGTTCTATCCAATTTCTTGCACGATCAAGCCCTTGCTTTGGACTGAAATGTTCACCATTTGGTGGACAAATCCACCTAATTTATTCCAACCTTGAGCCAGTTTCTCAGTCACTGGAGATTTATGGTCACATTAAACCTGGTGGAGTAACAGATCGCCATTTGCTATCTGACATATGAACATATTTCATTTATAGCTATAGCAACAGAAAATTAAAGAAGAGCATTCTTTAACCATTACCTATAAATTACTTCCTAATAGGAGGAGAGCTCAGTAATTAAAAATCTAAAGGGGATAGTAATATTCTGTTTTCTTAATCCTTTGAATTAAAGAGATACTTTAAAAAATAAAAATAAAAGGATACTTTTGAAATATTAATAGCCCCCTCATTCAGTGTGTACAGCAGGTGGCTCATAAAAGCCATTTGCATTAACATTCTTAAATAACACTTTTTAATATTAGCATTAAAATGGCCTCAATTTATTTTGAAAGCTTTTAACATTGAAATGGATGATGACTTTCGACTCAGTTGATGGTAGAATAAACTTCGGGTAAGTTTTAAATGAGATGCCTTTTATCTATTTTCTTGGCTGTCACAAAAGCAAGCTCAGCATGAACATTTCAAGAACCCAATCTCACTGTTGTGAAGCAGGAACTGTGCTTGTGGGTCAAGTACAGGGTTCTTCCTTAGCTCTCAGAGTAGTGAAGAATATTTCCCAAGTAAGAATACTAGGCTAACTTTAGTTCTATGTTTTAGAATTAGCCACGACAGCGAATACTTGGTACAACAACAACGCTGGTGTAGCCTCAAAGTAGAGAAAGCATTTCACCGTGAGGTTTCACATGAGTTCAAGAAAAAGTGCATACATGCATGTTCTGACCCCCCTCATTCCACACCAACACACACACTCCAAGCCAGAGATAAGTTACGACATTTAATTCAGACAGATAGGTCCTTGGCAGCAAAGAATCAGGACTCTCAGGATCATTGAGGAGGGAGAAGGTTTTGTGGCTTTTGTGGTTTCATGTAGGGAGAGGGACATGGTAGCACATGAGAAGAAGTTATCTTCTCTAGTTTCCTAGATAAAAGAAACACAAATGAGTATTAATGATTCCAATAACTGGATCAGGTATGAGTAAATTCTAGAGTAAGACCCACTTCAAAAGTCTGATTATTACCTACAAAGCCTTGCATGGTGCTTTGCTAAATATGGCTCTGCCATTATCTTAGCTTGTCTAGTTCAGTTATCCAATTATAATTAGCTTGTTGAAATTCATCTCCAAGAAAGAACTGGCCTTTTCCATAGTAGACCTTTTAGTTGGAACAAGTTGCCTCTGGAGGCTCCAATCCTTCTGACATTTCAGAAGGCACTTGGCCCAAGAGCACAATTATCATGGTCATGTAGCTTTATAATGTATTGTTAAGCTGGTTCCCGTTCTTCTTGTACACTACCCGAGATCTGTTTAAATAAGCAAACACGCATGTCCATTTGGTGCTTAAATAAAGCCAGCCCTGGCATCAGAAATAGCAATAGCAATATAGCAATAGCAGTTAGACTTATATACCGCTTCATAGGGCTTTCAGCCTCTCTAAGCGGTTTACAGAGTCAGCATATTGCCCCCAACAACAATCCGGGTCCTCATTTTACCCACCTCGGAAGGATGGAAGGCTGAGTCAACCCTGAGCTGGTGAGATTTGAACAGCCGAACTGCAGAACTGCAGTCAGCTGAAGTAGCCTGCAGTGCTGCATTTAACCACTGCGCCACCTCGGCTCTAAACCAGGGTGCAACCAAGCAATCCCTTTTTTTTTCACATTTCCAGCTTTCTTGGCAAGTCTAGAGAGAAGTAAGGAAAGATGTTCCCTTAAACACCACCTCCTTAAATGCTTTTCTATCCCACAATAGCACTTTCCTCCGCAATTGAAGGAGGGAGGAACCTCTTAAATCCCACCATTATTTGTTTGCACCAAGGACAGGGAACCCAGGCAGGTTTTGAGTTGCGCTACCAGAGCCACAGTGGGAAAGCCAAGTTGCTTTCCTCTGCACGCATCTGTTTTTGTGATACATCTTGAAAGTCATTACCAAAATGTAGCTGTCTTCCTTCACTTCGATACCCTTCATGTGAAGTGCACTCCAGAGGATGCAATTAATGACTACAGTAGCTGTGCCAGAGTTAGCAAAGAAGGGCGTTTTTACAAGGAGTTGCGGTAGTCACCGGCAACAGCACGCTGCATAAGTTCAGTCCCAGAACCCTCCAAGTACACAGCTACAGAGAAAGACTCTTACCCTTGACCGCTACATCAGATGTGTTCTCCAAGTGAATGATGCACAATTGAAAGGGTGCTAAAGAGCTAATGCTCAACACTAAAAAACAGGTATTCAGAAGTAGCAGAGCCTGCAATTTTCCCTGACCTCAATTAGAGCTAGAAGTGCTTAGCCGCTGTAGAGAAATCAGAGTGACTTACACTCTATTTTTATCTGAAGATTTAAGATAACACAGAGCAAGAGATGAAAACTAGTTTCATTGTAAAAGAACTGGACAAAAAAATAATAATAATGCCACCAACAACAATCGAGGCAGAAGCAAAGCAAGCAAAGGCTACGGAGTCTCTAATTGAAGAGGCCACAAAAATAATAAGTACTGTAGAAATTTTAGAATAGGTCAGTTATTGAGTTGGGGATTGAAGTTAAAAGGGTCAATCCCCTCTTCACTATTTCCCCCCACAATCCCCCAATTATCTCCCCACATCATCAAATAGAAGCATGCAAGAATGTGTTGCCTCTTAGATTTTCATTGATTGAACTAGTTATTTAGTTTTTAGTTTATAGAGATTCTACCTGGGAGTGATCAGGGGAGCATTTTCTGACTCCATCTGACCCTTTTCTGCTCCAAGTAACAATGTCCTTTACTATTTCTTATATAGAGAGCCGAGGTGGCGCAGTGGTTAAATGCAGCACTGCAGGCTACTTCAGCTGACTGCAGTTCTGCAGTTCGGCTGTTCAAATCTCACCGGCTCAGGGTTGAAGCGGATATAAGTCTAACTGCTATGCTATTGCTATTACACTTCAGGAAAAACAAATCAGCCAGTTGCAAATCTGGTGTTCAGGAAGAAATCCAGTTGGAGACAATTCCTTCAGGATTCCTACTGGGACCTCTTGTATCGAAGTTGAGGGTTATCTGAATGCAGACGGTCACATTTTCTCCTGGCAGCCTTTCCCTCACATTTTAGGCATACAATGGATAATTACAAGCCTCCTTTTTGTAGGAGAGACAAAATGCAACTAAGAATAGGTTAGATATGTGTTCTAACCCCCTCGTCCCACACCAACACACATTACCTCCTGTACTTGTGCAACTGTTCCTTACGCCCTATTAGCTCTTCGGTGCCGAGCATCCAGGAACAACTCACTGCTGGCATCCGGCTCACTCTCCCTTGTCTCCTCCCCCAATGGTCCAAGGCTCAGCACCCCCTGGTGGCCAACCAGCCTCTCTGCGCCCTGCTCGGAGTCGGAACCCTGTCCAGGTCCTCCACATCCTCCAGAGCCAACTCATAGGGCCCCTCGCTGTCAGAGTCTGGTGGCAGCTCCAACGGCTCCTGCTGGGCCACAACAGATATGTAAAGAGTGTCAACAGCACAGGAATAGACTGACTATTGATATGTAACAGGAGACCTTATATACATCACCAATGAAGCCCCATTTCTCCCCAGGGTAGACTTTAGAAGTTAATTAGCTCAACACTATCCATGTTAGCTAGGAATGTATGTTGACTGTTAGATGCCTCCAGAAAGAAGAAAACTACTGGGCTTTATGGTGGGAAATATGCCCCTATAATTTGTTTCCACTTTTTATGAAGCATCTGATTTATTTCACTTAGTTAGGATGCTTCCACATGAAGGCGCTACACCATTGTGACCTCAAGACTGGACTACTGCAATGCGCTCTACATGGGGCAGCCCTTGAAGAGTATTCGGAGACTTCAACTCGTCCCGAACGCAGCCGCGCGAGCGATTGTGGGTGCACCTCGGTTCACCCACGTTACACCTATCCTCCGCGAGCTGCACTGGTTACCGATCGGTCTCCGGATACGCTTCAAGGTGCTAGTCGTCACTTATAAAGCCCTTCATGGTATTGGATCTGGGTACTTGAGAGACCGCCTGCTGCCAATTACCTCCCCCAGACCCATTAGATCACACAGGGCTGGCCTCCTCCGGGTGCCATCTACCAGCCAATGCCACCTGGTTATTACCCGGGGGAGGGCCTTCTCTGTGGCAGCTCCGGCCCTCTGGAATGAACTCCCCGCAGGGATTCGACCCTCACCTCTCTCCAGCCTTCCAAAAATCTGTCAAAACCTGGCTTTGCCAGCAGGCCTGGGGGTGATGAGTTCCCCTCCCCTCTCGACTTGTATGGTTGCGTGACTCTTGCTTATTTAATTATTTGTATTTCATCTTATGTTCCCCTTTTTCCCCTTTTGAATTGTTCGCCACCCTGAGTCCCATACTATATATCTTGAGAAGGGCGGCATACAAATAATAAAATTCAATTCAATTCATTGAGATGTCATCTATATTCAGAAATTAAATTGATTACTTTCTGGCTTAGTGGTGGTACAACTACTTTTTTATTGAATGCCATGGCTCTTTAGATAGTGATGGTGATGTTGATTAGTGGGTGGGTGGTCTGTTTTCCCACCTCCATTGCTCTGCTTTTCATCCTCTGGGTTTTAGTTGTCCAGGAGATCTTTCCAGGGAAAGGGGGGCTTGATGGCTTTGCAGCTTCCCTTCAATGCATCTGCTTGGATTTTTTTTTGCACCTAACCAAAGAAATATACCTAATTTGAGATAAAGAATTGGCAAAGGTGCAAGTAATTTATTTATTTAATACCCCTCAATAAAAAGAGTAGAGGTGAGAAAATGTTTGAATTCTACAGAATCTGAAGGAATTTGGAGCAGAGCATATTATACTTAAATTATCTCCCTTAACAGTACAAGGCTGCTGAAACAGAAATTTCTTATAAGCTACTTTTCCAGAATTGGACAGTAGAAAGAATGGCAGTGTTGAAACATCATTTTGTTTGATATTTTATTATCAAATGTATGAAGTCTTCAACCTACTTTACTTTCCCCCCTGTTCTCTTCACTTCAGCTTGACTGCTTTCCTGTGCCATATCAAACTAACATTTCCTTATTTTAAATTAAGAATGGCTTCAGCAATGGAGTATTTATTCTAATTAGTTTTGTTCATTTTAAACTAAAAAAAAAATACATTTAAGCCAGAAGCAAAGATGGTGTTAATTTTATCTTTGTACAGCACCAAGAGTTTTTGGATTCTTCACTATGCACACTTCTTTTTTAAGAAACATCCTTTAAAATATTAAAACAACATCAAGTTTCTTCAGAATTTACTCTGTGCCCCAGGGTAGCTAGCTGACCATTAAAACAAAAAATCAAATCAAAAACCTAGCCTTTTCCTTTTCCTTTTAACATCAGCTTGATTGCTTGCCTCTGTCATGTCAGACTAACATTTTTCTATTTTAAATTAAGAATGGCTGCAGAGATGGTGTTCTTAATGAGCAATCATAATTGCTCTCCCTGGATTTCTTTTATCAAGGAGCAGAGAATGAAATATGGGGAAGCAAACGCATAATAATTCCAGCAGCGATATAGAAAAGCAAATACTTGGTTAGTTAGGTGGAAGATGCAACTATAAATATAAACGTGGCCTCTACAGTATTATCATGACTTTTCCCCCCACCTGTTTGGGATATTAAAATAGCAATATTTGATTCCTTGAGCTTTGGAAATGTTTTGTTAGAAGAATTTACTCGGTCTGATTTTTTGAGCCAGATTATAATAATATAAAGGTAAAAGTAAAAATTCCCTTCGCACATACGTGCTAGTCGTTCCCGACTCTAGGGAGCAGTGCTCATCTCCCTTTCAAAGCTGAAGAGCCAGCCGAAGATGTCTCCGTGATCATGTGGCTGGCATGACTAAACGCCAAAGGCGCATGGAACAATGTTACCTTCCCACCAAAGGTGGTCCATATTTTTCGACTTGCATTTTTACGTGCTTTTGAACTGCTAGGTTGGCAGAAGCTGGGACAAGTAATGGAGCTCACTCTGTTACGTGGTGCTAGGGATTCGAACCGACAAACTGCCAACCTTTCTGATCGACAAGTTCAGTGTCTTAGCCACTGAGCCACCACATCCAATACATTACAATACAATACAATATAATACAAAATCAACACAAATGGGTAGCTACTAGAAGTAGAGTTTATTCATTCAACTATGTACAATCATTGAAGGTAACCAACAATTTTAGGGGCCTTCCAGTAGAGGTATATAGCAATATAGCAATAGCAGTAGACTTATATACCGCTTCATAGGGCTTTCAGCCCTCTCTAAGCGGTTTACAGAGAGTCAGCATATTGCCCCCAACAATCTGGGTCCTCATTTTACCCACCTCGGAAGGATGGAAGGCTGAGTCAACCCTGAGCCGGTGAGATTTGAACCGCTGAACTGCTGATCTAGCAGTAGCCTGCAGTGCTGCATTTAACCACTGCGCCACCTTGGCTCTTATATACCGTATATACCGTATAATCTCCCACAAAGATCTTATGATGGGATCATTTTGGAAGTAGACTATTTTTTTAATTTTATTTTCTTGTTAGATTTCTTGTAAAATGTTAAGCAATGGGTGGAAACAAATTAAGGAGAAAAGCAACTTAGAAGTAAGGAGAAATTTCCTGACAGTTAAATAATTAATCAGTGTAACAACTTGCCTCCAGAAGTCGTGCATTGCTCCAACACTGGAAGTTTTAAGATGTTGGATAACCATTTGTCTGTAGTAGTGCAGGGTTTCCTGTCTAAGCAGGGGGTTGACTAGAAGACTTCCATGATCCCTTCCAACTGTAGACAACAGTAACATATATACATATAACATATATACATCTCAGCAATTTATATGGAGAAATTGGGAGAAAAGTTGCATTTTGGCAGATGTACCATAAAACTCTCCCTCCCCCCTCTAACTGACTTACAGCATTTGGAAATAACAATAATGAACTTGGTTTACTAGGAATGATTACCGAATTTGTCTGAATCTGTTTACTTTCATTAGGAATTTGGAATTCATTTCCAAAAGATGCACATCCTTATGTCAAATGTCTTTATCAATAACTTCACTTGAAAGAATATAACAATGTTTATTAATTCCAAAGAGGGCAGGGAATATTTGATTAAATTCAATGGTCAAATCAAAAGCTTGGAAAATACCCATGTATCTGGGGATTTTGCAGTAACCTTCCCCTGGAGTGGGGAGGGAATGGAGATTTTACAGTATCCTTCCCCTGCCACGCCCACCAAGCCATGCCACCCTACCAGCCATGCCCACAAAACGATAGTTTTTTTTTAATCCCACCACTGGTCTGGGTCACTATGAAGGTAGTCAGTCTGTTAAGACATGCACTTTTTACATTTAGATCTTAGA
Source organism: Thamnophis elegans (assembly GCF_009769535.1). Lineage (NCBI taxonomy): Eukaryota > Metazoa > Chordata > Lepidosauria > Squamata > Natricidae > Thamnophis > Thamnophis elegans. The sequence continues at coordinate 27,447 of NW_022473617.1, forward strand.
TCTGTCATGGGTTGTATTTTTTAAAAAAAAAATGCAAAGATTGCTTTCAAAATCTAATTGTGCTTTATTACAATATGCTTTTTAAGAATTTTAACTGTGTTTTATAAAGCATATTGAGACAATCAATAGTGGGTGATAGAGGAAAATACCAAGATAAAGTTTAAGGATTTTAGACCAATAACATACATTTTTTCAGCACATCGTTTTAGAAGTAAACTGAGGCATTTGTCACACAGTGTTTAATTTGATCCACTGTATTGTTGTCATACTGTTTCAGGTCCATAAAAAAGAAAAAAAAACATAGGCTGCATTTAGATTATTTACATTTAAAAACAAATAGCACTGTTTTAAGAGATAGGCTGTTACATTTCTTCCACTTCTTGTTGAAGAACCAAAATTTTCAGGAAGCAAATGGGTGTTCCATGGAGTCACTGTCCCATTGATTAAAATTGATCTTCACCAATGAATCAAACAAGTTGATTAAAATGGACAAGCCTTATAATTTTATATGTGCTACACCACTACCAGCTGAATTCTTCAAATCCCTTTTAGATAAAGCTTTTCCGACAGTATTTGGGTTACAAACGATGTACCACACAACTGTGAGAGACAATAAATTACCATCCCTTCATTACTCTTTCTTTCTCCAAGGGATTTCTAAGACATCTATCAGCCTAGTTTTGAAACAAAAAGCACATTAATAGCAGCATCAAGAGATGAAACAAGAAGGAAGGTCCGTCACATCAAACAGGATACTATTTGAAAGCAGACTTTTTAGCATTCCCTTGAGAAAGCAGAAGGAGAAATAAATTGCATGGATGCTTTTCCTGAAATAGCTTTGATGCCCTTCTAACCCCATGTTAAAGGAAGGTGATCTGACAGCGATAGGTTTTCTTTGAGCTCATAGAATGCAATGATTCTCCAAATCATAACATCCACTTTAGGGAAAGGGGCTAAGAATTATGCTGTGTTAACCAGCAATGGAGTTAACACTGAGGAGAAAAATGACTCCCAAAAAATGAAAGAATGCATAAATAGAAAGTTGCACGGCCAGCCTAAGATTTCATATGTTCTCCACCTTAATTAAGATAGTAAACTTCAGCTGAAGATTCCTCTTATTCAAGATCTGTGCTTACTAAATGCTGGATATCTGATTCATCTTTATGTTAGCAATAGCAATAGCAATAGCAGTTAGACTTATATACCACTTCATAGGGCTTTCAGCCCTCTCTAAGCGGTTTACAGAGTCAGCATATCGCCCCCAATTCCCCTGCTGCCTTCCGATCGGAGCCTTTGATTGCAGGTGGAGCCATGTTGCCTTTTCAAACTTGTAATCAGTGAAGCTGGGCTTATATATTTTTATCCAGTGTGTGTGTGTGTGTGTGTGTGTGTGTGTGAGAGAGAGAGAAGAGAGAGAGAAAAGGCAACGTAGCTCTGCATGCAATCACGTACCTTTTCCAGCTGTTTCAGAGAGGATTTCAACTCTGCTCTTGCCTGCCATCATGAAAAGAAGAAAAAAGGAAAAAGACAAGAGCTGAGGTCAGGCTGAGCTAGTTGCTGACAGAGTCACCGTGTGGATGACTCTGCTTAACTGTTTAAAAAAGCCTCTAAAAAACGCCCTCTACAGGAGGCAGGAGAACAACGTGCCTCATTACGTCAGGAATTTTTCGGCTTTTAGCCCTTGCTTTGCTCGAGTGATCATAAAGTCAGACTAGATGAGGCACCTCGTTCTCCCACCTCCTCCTGTAGTTTTTTATGAGGCTTTTTTAAACAGTTAAGCACTAAGCAGAGTCATCCACTGTGACTCTGGCAGCAACTAGTTCAGCCTTTTTCCTTTTACATTTTTTTTCTTTTCATGATGACAGTGGTGAGGTTCTGCCTCCACTGCCTCCCTTGACTGCACGTCCCTGGATGTTATCCATTCAGTCGAGCCCAACTCTTGGTGTTTCTATGGGCCAGGTCTCTCCACATTTTCTAACCTAGTACTATTTCTTTTGAGTTTTTCTATGCTCTGGCTGGGGTGAAGGTGTCCAGCTACCATGTTCTTTGACAGCCTGGTTTCCTTTTATCCCTAACTCTTGCCAACACAATTGCTTGCTACAATGAATTCTCCCGCAAGACATGGGCAAAGTAAGTGAGATGTAGCTTTGTGGTTTTTGCCTTCCAATGACATGCCTGGTGTTATGTGTTTTCCAGAATTTGCTTGTTAGTCCCCTTTGCTGTCCAAGGAATTATGCAGGAGCCTTCTCTAGCACCACAGCTCAAATGGATTGATTTTCTTCCTGTCTTGCTTTTTGAAGGTCCCACTTTCACAACCATGGGTAGCTAAGGAAATACAATTGAGGAGATCTAATCTACATTTGGATGTCAGGCTGATGTCCTTCCTTTCCATATTTGGCTCATGTTCATCATTGCTGCACAATCCAGTGCAATCCGATGTTTTATTTCTATGCTACATTCATCACTTTGGGCTATCCCTGATGCTAATTAAGCGGGTTTTTTTTCCCTACACTTTCTATCTCTTCACCATCAATTTTTATTTTGATGTTTCCCTTTTTTTGCAATGGTCATGAGCCTGGTCTTTTTGATGTTCAGAAAGAGACCAAAATTCTCGCTTTCTTTGATTTTATTGATCAGATGTTCCAGGCCTTCTTTGGTTTCTGATGCTTCACACAGGGAAAAATGTATATGAGAGAATGACCTTTTATTCTCTTGCATACATTTCAAAATGCCTTTTTAAAGAAATCAGCTGCTAACCAAGTACGAAAATGACACTTTGCAGAGGATTAAAAAATAGTACAAACAGAAATTTTAAAATGGTACTCAAGAATAAATTCCCCATTTACTAGAAAGGGAGGACAGTAAATCAAATTCTGATCATGAGTCTTACATCTAAAGCTGCATAATATTGCTGTGGCAATTATATTAACATTTCTTACATTGTCGGCAGATCTGAATGGGAACTTTCATGCATTTAATCAGAGCAGGATTTTTTATGTTTCCTTGAAAAAAATAACCCTTTTATTGTCCAATAGGATAATCATAGGGTTATAATTCCTTTCATTGGGTTGTCATATTTAATATAATTTTAGCGTTAACACTATAACGTAATATAGGCTGTTTACCCTGGGTTACATTTATAGATGTTAGTTAGGTTTGTTTTTTTTCCCAAATGTATTTTAACCCTGTCTTAAATTTTATTTTGTTTGTTATTTGTATTGGCATTTTATCACAAAAAAAATTGAAATTGAAGTAGGTTTATCAACCCTTCCTGCATGAGTCTTTGTAAGATAAAAGTTTAGCGCAGTTTGGAAATACATAAACCCAGTTTCCGAATGCAGAAAGAAAAGTGATTATCAGGCAAGAAAGAAGAAGTGGAAACGTTCTTCTCTGATCTCTGTTTCTCATTCTGGGCCGGATCTCCTCAAGGCATTACATAAACTCATTGCTTTAAACTGATAGAACACACTGAAATACTCAAAACCCTCTAATTACAGTATCCCGTCAAGAGGTGAGAAGGGTATAATCCTGTTCTGACCTAGGCTTCACAAATTCATTGAAACAGAGACTTGTCCTGAAAAAAAAAACCCCTTTTTATTTAGCTAATGTGAATTCCTAGCATTCACATACAGAAAAGTCCCGTAATAAGCCCTTTCAAGGTTTAATTGCAACAACAGGCCTTAAGTCCTTGGCAGCCTCTAAAAAAGCGCCCTCTACAGGAGGCCACAGGAACACATGTGCCTCACCAGCCACAAAACCTACGCACGTCACTGATAACATCATCAGTATGTGAGCACAAAAATTATGGGGAAGTTGTTTCCTAACTTCTGTAGATCTTTGATTATTTTAGATATTTTAAATATATTTTGCTTTAAAAAAAAAATAAGACTAGCCCGAGGTGAAATATATTTTTCTTTTGCTACCAGTTTCGGCAGGTCCTTCGCACACGCGCAAAGCATAAAATGACATACAGGGAGGGTGGCAGAGGCTGCTACTGAGGGTGCCTGGCAAAGCTAGTAAGCAACAGCGAGTAGGGTGAATCATCTGTGTCACTGATTAGATTAGATAGAAATCAGAAAACTGGTTCACCTGAAGTGGTAGCATTTGTTTTTACTCCCCAGTTCGGCAAAGAGCTGGCATCTTTCCTACAGGTTTGGTTGAACCAGTCCAAACTGGTAGCATTTTACCCCCCGGACTAGCCTTAATACATTAGCCTTTTGGAATACTCACAATAGCAATAGCAGTTAGACTTATACTGCTTCATAGGGCTTTAGCCCTCTCTAAGCGGTTACAGAGTCAGCATTCCCAACAGTCTGGGTCCTCATTTCACCCACCTCGGAAGGATTGGAGGCTGAGTCAACTTGAGCCGGTGAGATTAGAACCGCTGAACTGCGAGAACAGTCAGCTGAGTGGCTGCAGTACTGCACCCAAACCACTGCGCCACCTCGGCTCTTAAGAGAAAACTCAACAATAGACCTCCTGGAGCCAGTCAAAGCTCATCAAGTCCAACACTGTGTCCATATTTGGAATCGGTCAGAAAGTTCCTGAATCAATTGTACTCTTTGGCTGTTGCTTTCTAGCAGCTGGTATTTTTACATTACCACTGTTTGTGTTCCAGAAACAAGAACCAGCAGTCAAATAGTTGGCTTTGATAGACTTTTGGATGGTACAACAGTTAAGGTGCGATCAGACAGGAGAAATGCAATTCACCTGTCTTTGGGCCATCATTCTATTTCAAATTAGCTCAAGTGGTTGGTGCTCTGCCAAGGAATAGAGAAGAGGGTAGTATAGTATGCTGGCTTGAGTATTGGAAGGAAAGCAAGACTAACCAATCAGTCAGTAGCAAATCTCTTTTTCCAGGGTCAACCGTGCATTAATTAAGAGGCACCTTCATGTGACATGATGTAAGAAATGAGTATTGGATTGGAGCTGGATTATTGCAATGTGGTCTACATGGGGCTACCCTTGAAAAGCGTTCGGAGACTGCACCTAGTCCAGAATGCAGTCGCGTGAGCGATATTGGGGGCACAGAGGTACACCCACGTTACACCTGTCCTCTGCGAGCTGCACTGGCTGCCAATTGGTCTCTGGATGCAATTCAAGGTGTTAGTTATTACCTTTAAAGCCCTACATGGCTTAGGGCCAGGATACCTTTGAGACCGCCTACTGCCACATACCTCCCAGCGGCCAGTAAGATCCCACAGATTGGGCCTCCTTCAGATGCTGTCAGACAGTATCGGCTGGCGGTCCCCCGGAGGAGAGCCTTCTCTGTGGCTGCTCCGACTCTTTGGAATCAGCTACCCCCAGAGATCCGGACCATACCCACTCTCATGGCCTTCAGGAAAGCTGTAAAAACCTGGCTGTTCCAGCAGGCCTGGGGCTGTTGACCTCCCTGTTGAGGTCCAGCCCCGATTAGAATGAATGTATGTGGTGTTGTGATTTTAAACTGCTTTTTTTTCTCTCTTTTTTTTCCTCTCTCTTTTGTAAGCCGCCCGGAGTCCTTCGGGATTGAGCGGCATATAAATTTTATAAATAAATAAATAAATTTTCAAATCCACACCATTTGGGTATAATTTCAACTATATTTGTCAGCTGGATGACATGTGGCGACTGGAAATTCTCTGCAGAAAGTCTTTTTTTGGGTTACGAATGAAGTTCTCAAGGTACTTTGGCTGTCCTTGGAAGTTGTTTCCCATTCCGTGTACATGCCTTGCAAAGGCTACATAAAATGTGGATCAGCATGTCCTCTGGCTTTGCATTTCAACGCGCTTTCCATTGAAGCCACAAACGGAACGCTTTTGAGTACCTCCACATTATCTGGAGACTTCGCCATTGGAAACCACTATCCTCTTCTTAAGGGTCATGCAGGGCAGCTTCAAACACATGCTTAGCTTTTAAAAGTCTCTGCAAGAAAACATTACGCCAGCTTGAAAGTGATTTTTGGATACATTCATAACAGAATATGAATGACAGTGGTGTCCTTGTGACTTTGTACGGTGAGTTCACAGTAGCGATATGACAGAATAATGTTATTCATTCTAATACCTGCTTAACAGAGGAGATGTTACTTGATGCATCTGTCATAATATTGTTGTGTCAACAAGATGATTTAATGGAAGCAGGTTTGAGGAAATTAAAAAAAAAATCTGAAGGATTACATGCTTGATGCTTTAATAATGTGTGCCATCTAATATAAACCTCTAATAATTTTTAATCATCTCATGGCTTTGCATAATTCTAACGGAAGCTTAACTAGCTGAATTATGCTTAAAGAGGAAGCAAAAAATTATGCAGCTAGACCAAAGATTCATCACGACAGAATGGGTTTATTTTTTTTTCATGTTATGATTTTACTAGACTGGTTTTATTTTCGTTTGTTTATTTTCAAGAGAGAAGAGGAATTGATTGCTAGGTTATGATTAATCATTGCACAGAATTATAATGCAAGGAGAGTGTATCGGTTGTGTAATGTTTGCTTGATGCTTGAGTTGTGACTCACCTGAGCCCTGAAAGGATTCAACATATAATTTTCAGTTAGTCCAGAATGCAGCCGCGCGAGCGATTGTGGGTGCACCCAGGTACACCCACGTCACACCTATCCTCCGCGAGCTGCACTGGCTACCCATTAGTCTCCAGACCCACTTCAAGGTGCTGGTCGTTACCTATAAAGCCCTACATGGCATCGGACCTGGGTACCTGAGAGACCGCCTCCTGCCGATTACCTCCCATAGACCGATTAGATCTACAGGTTAGGTCTCCTCCGGATTCCATCTGCCAGCCAATGTCGGCTGGCGACTCCCCGGGGGAGAGCCTTCTCGTTGCAGCTCCAGCCCTCTGGAATGATCTCCCCATGGAGATCCAGACCCTTACTACCCTCCCGGCCTTCCGCAAAGCCACCAAGTCCTGGCTGCTCCAGCAGGCTGGGGGGCTCTCGAAATATTCAGCCCCACAGAAACTGTGAATGTTGCATATTTTAAAGTGTTCTTGTTGTTTATTCATCCCCTTCCCTTGTTTATTGTAAGCCGCCCGGAGTCCTTCGGGAGTGGGCGGCATACAAGACCAATAAACTCAACTCAACTCAACTTTAACAAGCAATACTTAGTAGAATTCTCAAGATAGAATCAACATTTTTTATCATTAGAATGGATCTTAATAATAATCATCTGATTATATGAACTATTTATATAATAACTGACCTGTGTAACATCTGGAAATGTTCTGCGACATTATAGAGATTTTAATCCTCATCACCACCATTGAGCCCAAAATGTTCATTGCTAAGGAAAAGAGTTGTTAAGTGAGTTTTCCTCCATTTTATGACCTTTCTTGCCATAGTTGCTAAGTGGATACAGTTGTTAATTAAGTAACAGAATAGTTAAATGAATCTGATTTCCTCATTAGCTTTTGTTCTGACCCACCTCGTCCCACACCAAAACACTTCAAGCCAAAGATACTTTACGGAATTTATTCACAGACAGACAGGTCCTTGGCAGCAAACTGGCACAGATAACCCAGGGCAGCAATCCAGCCTGCCAAGCTCACAATACTGTTCATCAAACATTAGTTAATGCGTTGACTTCTGAAAAAAGGGTGTATGCCCAAGCCTTCCTGTTATAGTCTGGAGAGGAGCCTAATTACCGCCAACTGGATACCTCTCTCTCTCACTCACTCACAAACAAACACAAACACAGAAGTTGGATTGGATATATTTTCCAGTGGCTTGAAAGCAGCTCCTCTGCTATACCCCCCCCCATTCCCCTGCTGCCTTTTGATCGAGCTTTTGATTTCAGGTGGAGCCACGTTGCCTTTTCAAACTTGTAATCAGTGAAGCTGGGCTTATATTTTATCCAGCTCTGTGTGTGTGTGGTGTGTGTTGTGTGTGTGTGTGTGTTTGTTTGAAAAGGCAACGTGGCTCTGCATGCAATCAAAAGCTCCGATCAAAGGCAGCAGGGGAATGGGGGGGGGGGTAAGCAGAGGAGCTGCTTTCAAGCCCTGGAATATATCCAATCCAACTCGTGTTTGTGTTTGTTTGTGAGTGAGTGAGAGAGAGAGGTATCCAGTTGGCGGTAATTAGGCTCCTCTCCAGACTATAACAGGAAGGCTTGGGCATACACCCTTTTTTCAGAAGTCAACGCATTAACTAATGTTTGATGAACAGTATTGTGAGCTTGGCAGGCTGGATTGCTGCCCTGGGTTATCTGTGCCAGTTTGCTGCCAAGGACCTGTCTGTCTGTGAATAAATTCCGTAAAGTATCTTTGGCTGAAGTGTTTTGGTGTGGGACGAGGTGGGTCAGAACAAAAGCTAATGAGGAAATCAGATTCATTTAACTTCTGTTACTTAATAACAACTGTATCCACTTAGCAACTATGGCAAGAAAGGTCATAAAATGGAGGAAACTCACTTAACAACTCTTTTCCTTAGCAATGAACATTTTGGGCTCAATGGTGGTGATGAGGATTAAAATCTCTATAATGTCGCAGAACATTCCAGATGTACACAGGTCAGTTATTATAAATAGTTCATATAATCAGATGATTATTATTAAGATCCATTCTAATGATAAAAAATGTTGATTCTATCTTGAGAATTCTACTAAGTATTGCTTGTTAAAGTTGAGTTGAGTTGAGTTTATTGGTCTTGTATGCCGCCCACTCCCGAAGGACTCCGGGCGGCTTACAATAAACAAGGGAAGGGGATGAATAAACAACAAGAACACTTTAAAATATGCAACATTCACAGTTTCTGTGGGGCTGAATATTTCGAGAGCCCCCAGCCTGCTGGAGCAGCCAGGACTTGGTGGCTTTGCGGAAGGCCGGGAGGGTAGTAAGGGTCTGGATCTCCATGGGGAGATCATTCCAGAGGGCTGGAGCTGCAACGGAGAAGGCTCTCCCCCGGGGAGTCGCCAGCCGACATTGGCTGGCAGATGGAATCCGGAGGAGACCTAACCTGTGAGATCTAATCGGTCTATGGGAGGTAATCGGCAGGAGGCGGTCTCTCAGGTACCCAGGTCCGATGCCATGTAGGGCTTTATAGGTAACGACCAGCACCTGAAGTGGGTCTGGAGACGAATGGGTAGCCAGTGCAGCTTGCGGAGGATAGGTGGACGTGGGTGTACCTGGGTGCACCCACAATCGCTCGCGCGGCTGCATTCTGGACTAACTGAAAATTATATGTTGAATCCTTTCAGGGCTCAGGTGAGTCACAACTCAAGCATCAAGCAAACATTACACAACCGATACACTCTCCTTGCATTATAATTCTGTGCAATGATTAATCATAACCTAGCAATCAATTCTCTTTCTTCTTGAAAATAAACAAACGAAAATAAAACCAGTCTAGTAAAATCATAACATGAAAAAAAAATAAACCCATTCTGTCGTGATGAATCTTTGGTCTAGCTGCATAATTTTTTGCTTCCTCTTTAAGCATAATTCAGCTAGTTAAGCTTCCGTTAGAATTATGCAAAGCCATGAGATGATTAAAAATTATTAGAGGTTTATATTAGATGGCACACATTATTAAAGCATCAAGCATGTAATCCTTCAGATTTTTTTTTTAATTTCCTCAAACCTGCTTCCATTAATCATCTTGTTGACACAACAATATTATTATGACAGATGCATCAAGTACATCTCCTCTGTTAAGCAGGTATTAGAATGAATAACATTTTCTCTCATATCGCTACTGTGAACTCACCGTACAAAGTCACAAGGACACCACTGTCATTCATATTCTGTTATGAATGTAAAAAATCACTTTCAAGCTGGCGTAATGTTTTCTTGCAGAGACTTTTAAAAAGCTAAG
>NW_022473617.1:37751-81050 GCF_009769535.1 Thamnophis elegans
TGCTTAAATAAAGCCAGCCCTGGCATCAGAAATAGCATAGCAATATAGCAATAGCATTAGACTTATATACCGCTTCATAGGGCTTTCAGCCCTCTCTAAGCGGTTTAACAGAGTCAGCATATTGCCCCCCAACAACAATCCGGGTCCTCATTTTACCCACCTCGAAGGATGGAAGGCTGAGTCAACCCTGAGCTGGTGAATTTGAACAGCCGACTGCAGAACTGCAGTCAGCTGAAGTAGCCTGCAGTGCTGCATTTAACCACTGCGCCACCCTCGGCTCTAAACCAGGGTGCAACCAAGCATCCCTTTTTTTTTCACATTTCCAGCTTTCTTGGCAAGTCTAGAGAGAAGTAAGGAAAGATGTTCCCTTAAACACCACCTCCTTAAATGCTTTTCTATCCCACAATAGCACTTTCCTCCGCAATTGAAGGAGGGAGGAACCTCTTAAATCCCACCATTATTTGTTTGCACCAAGGACAGGGAACCCAGGCAGGTTTTGAGTTGCGCTACACAGAGCCACAGTGGGAAAGCCAAGTTGCTTTCCTCTGCACGCATCTGTTTTTGTGATACATCTTGAAAGTCATTACCAAATGTAGCTGTCTTCCTTCACTTCGATACCCTTCATGTGAAGTGCACTCCAGAGGATGCAATTAATGACTACAGTAGCTGTGCCAGAGTTAGCAAAGAAGGGCGTTTTTACAAGGAGTTGCGGTAGTCACACGGCAACAGCACGCTGCATAAGAGTTCAGTCCCAGAACCCTCCAAGTACACAGCTACAGAGAAAGACTCTTACCCTTGACCGCTACATCAGATGTGGTTCTCCAAGTGAATGATGCACAATTGAAAGGGTGCTAAAGAGCTAATGCTCAACACTAAAAACAGGTATTCAGAAGTAGCAGAGCCTGCAATTTTCCCTGACCTCAATTAGAGCTAGAAGTGCTTAGCCGCTGTAGAGAAATCAGAGTGACTTACACTCTATTTTTATCTGAAGATTTAAGATAACACAGAGCAAGAGATGAAAACTAGTTTCATTGTAAAAGAACTGGACAAAAAAATAATAATAATGCCACCAACACAATCGAGGCAGAAGCAAAGCAAGCAAAGGCTACATGGAGTCTCTAATTGAAGAGGCCACAAAAATAATAAGTACTGTAGAAATTTTAGAATAGGTCAGTTATTGAGTTGGGGATTGAAGTGAAAAGGGTCAATCCCCTCTTCACTATTTCCCCCACAATCCCCCAATTTATCTCCCCACATCATCAATAGAAGCATGCAAGAATGTGTTGCCTCTTAGATTTTCATTGATTGAACTAGTTTATTTAGTTTTTAGTTTATAGAGATTTCTACCTGGGAGTGATCAGGGGAGCATTTTCTGACTCCATCTGACCCTTTTCTGCTCCAAGTAACAATGTCCTTTACTATTTCTTATATAGAGAGCCGAGGTGGCGCAGTGGTTAAATGCAGCACTGCAGGCTACTTCAGCTGACTGCAGTTCTGCAGTTCGGCTGTTCAAATCTCACCGGCTCAGGGTTGAAGCGGTATATAAGTCTAACTGCTATTGCTATTGCTATTACACTTCAGGAAAAACAAATCAGCCAGTTGCAAATCTGGTGTTCAGGAAGAAATCCAGTTGGAGACAATTCCTTCAGGATTCCCTACTGGGACCTCTTGTATCGAAGTTGAGGGTTATCTGAATGCAGACGGTCACATTTTCTCCTGGCAGCCTTTCCCTCACATTTTAGGCATACAATGGATAATTACAAGCCTCCTTTTTGTAGGAGAGACAAAATGCAACTAAGAATAGGTTAGATATGTGTTCTAACCCCCTCGTCCCACACCAACACACATTACCTCCTGTACTTGTGCAACTGTTCCTTACGCCCTATTAGCTCTTCGGTGCCGAGCATCCAGGAACAACTCACTGCTGGCATCCGGCTCACTCTCCCTTGTCTCCTCCCCAATGGTCCAAGGCTCAGGCACCCCCTGGTGGCCAACCAGCCTCTCTGCGCCCTGCTCGGAGTCGGAACCCTGTCCAGGGTCCTCCACATCCTCCAGAGCCAACTCATAGGGCCCCCTCGCTGTCAGAGTCTGGTGCAGCTCCAACGGCTCCTGCTGGGCCACAACAGATATGTAAAGAGTGTCAACAGCACAGGAATAGACTGACTATTGATATGTAACAGGAGACCTTATATACATCACCAATGAAGCCCCATTTCTCCCCAGGGTAGACTTTAGAAGTTAATTAGGCTCAACACTATCCATGTTAGCTAGGAATGTATGTTGACTGTTAGATGCCTCCAGAAAGAAGAAAAAACTACTGGGCTTTATGGTGGGAAATATGCCCCTATAATTTGTTTCCACTTTTTATGAAGCATCTGATTTATTTCACTTAGTTAGGATGCTTCCACATGAAGGCGCTACAACCATTGTGACCTCAAGACTGGACTACTGCAATGCGCTCTACATGGGGCAGCCCTTGAAGAGTATTCGGAGACTTCAACTCGTCCAGAACGCAGCCCGCGCGAGCGATTGTGGGTGCACCTCGGTTCACCCACGTTACACCTATCCTCCGCGAACTGCACTGGTTACCGATCAGTCTCCGGATACGCTTCAAGGTGCTAGTCGTAACTTATAAAGCCCTTCATGGTATTGGATCTGGGTACTTGAGAGACCGCCTGCTGCCAATTACCTCCCACAGACCCATTAGATCACACAGGGCTGGCCTCCTCCGGGTGCCATCTACCAGCCAATGCCACCTGGTTATTACCCGGGGGAGGGCCTTCTCTGTGGCAGCTCCGGCCCTCTGGAATGAACTCCCCGCAGGGATTCGGACCCTCACCTCTCTCCAGGCCTTCCAAAAATCTGTCAAAACCTGGCTTTGCCAGCAGGCCTGGGGGTGATGAGTTCCCCTCCCCTCTCGACTTGTATGGTTGCGTGACTCTTGCTTATTTTAATTATTTGTATTTCATCTTATGTTCCCTTTTTCCCCTTTTGAATTGTTCGCCACCCTGAGTCCCATACTATATATCTTGAGAAGGGCGGCATACAAATAATAAAATTCAATTCAATTCATTGAGATGTCATCTATATTCAGAAATTAAATTGATTACTTTCTGGCTTAGTGGTGGTACAACTACTTTTTTATTTGAATGCCATGGCTCTTTAGATAGTGATGGTGATGTTGATTAGTGGGTGGGTGGTCTGTTTTCCCACCTCCAGAAATTCTGCATCTGCTTTTCATCCTCTGGATTTTAGTTGTCCCAGGAGATCTTTCCAGGGAAAGGGGGCTTGATGGCTTTGCAGCTTCCCTTCAATGCATCTGCTTGGATTTTTTTTTTGCACCTAACCAAAGAAATATACCTAATTTGAGATAAAGAATTGGCAAAGGTGCAAGTAATTTATTTATTTAATACCCCTCAAATAAAAAGAGTAGAGGTGAGAAAATGTTTGAATTCTACAGAATCTGAAGGAATTTGGAGCAGAGCATATTATACTTAAATTATCTCCCTTAACAGTACAAGGCTGCTGAAACAGAAATTTCTTATAAGCTACTTTTCCAGAATTGGACAGTAGAAAGAATGGCAGTGTTGAAACATCATTTTGTTTGATATTTTATTATCAAATGTATGAAGTCTTCAACCTACTTTCCCCCCTACTTTCCCCCCTGTTCTCTTCACTTCAGCTTGACTGCTTTCCTGTGCCATATCAAACTAACATTTCCTTATTTTAAATTAAGAATGGCTTCAGCAATGGAGTATTTATTCTAATTAGTTTTGTTCATTTTAAACTAAAAAAAAAAATACATTTAAGCCAGAAGCAAAGATGGTGTTAATTTTATCTTTGTACAGCACCAAGAGTTTTTGGATTCTTCACCTATGCACACTTCTTTTTTAAGAAACATCCTTTAAAATATTAAAACAACATCAAGTTTCTTCAGAATTTACTCTGTGCCCCAGGGTAGCTAGCTGACCATTAAAACAAAAAAATCAAATCAAAAACCTAGCCTTTTCCTTTTCCTTTTAACATCAGCTTGATTGCTTGCCTCTGTCATGTCAGACTAACATTTTTCTATTTTAAATTAAGAATGGCTGCAGAGATGGTGTTCTTAATGAGCAATCATAATTGCTCTCCCTGGATTTCTTTTATCAAGGAGCAGAGAATGAAATATGGGGAAGCAAACGCATAATAATTCCAGCAGCGATATAGAAAAGCAAATACTTGGTTAGTTAGGTGGAAGATGCAACTATAATATAAACGTGGCCTCTACAGTATTATCATGACTTTTCCCCCCACCTGTTTGGGATATTAAAATAGCAATATTTGATTCCTTGAGCTTTGGAAATGTTTTGTTAGAAGAATTTACTCGGTCTGATTTTTTGAGCCAGATTATAATAATATAAAGGTAAAAGTAAAAATTCCCTTCGCACATACGTGCTAGTCGTTCCCGACTCTAGGGAGCAGTGCTCATCTCCCTTTCAAAGCTGAAGAGCCAGCCGAAGATGTCTCCGTGATCATGTGGCTGGCATGACTAAACGCCAAAGGCGCATGGAACAATGTTACCTTCCCACCAAAGGTGGTCCATATTTTTCGACTTGCATTTTTACGTGCTTTTGAACTGCTAGGTTGGCAGAAGCTGGGACAAGTAATGTGAGCTCACTCTGTTACGTGGTGCTAGGGATTCGAACCGACAAACTGCCAACCTTTCTGATCGACAAGTTCAGTGTCTTAGCCACTGAGCCACCACATCCAATACATTACAATACAATACAATATAATACAAAATCAACACAATGGGTAGCTACTAGAAGTAGAGTTTATTCATTCAACTATGTACAATCATTGAAGGTAACCAACAATTTTAGGGGCCTTCCAGTAGAGGTATATAGCAATATAGCAATAGCAGTAGACTTATATACCGCTTCATAGGGCTTTCAGCCCTCTCTAAGCGGTTTACAGAGAATCAGCATATTGCCCCCAACAATCTGGGTCCTCATTTACCCACCTCGGAAGGATGGAAGGCTGAGTCAACCCTGAGCCGGTGAGATTTGAACCGCTGAACTGCTGATCTAGCAGTAGCCTGCAGTGCTGCATTTAACCACTGCGCCACCTTGGCTCTTATATACCGTATATACCGTATAATCTCCCACAAAGATCTTATGATGGGATCATTTTGGAAGTAGACTATTTTTTTTATTTTATTTTCTTGTTAGATTTCTTGTAAAATGTTAAGCAATGGGTGGAAACAAATTAAGGAGAAAAGCAACTTAGAAGTAAGGAGAAATTTCCTGACAGTTAATAATTAATCAGTGTAACAACTTGCCTCCAGAAGTCGTGTATTGCTCCAACACTGGAAGTTTTAAGATGTTGGATAACCATTTGTCTGTAGTAGTGCAGGGTTTCCTGTCTAAGCAGGGGGTTGACTAGAAGACTTCCATGATCCCTTCCAACTGTAGACAACAGTAACATATATACATATAACATATATACATCTCAGCAATTTATATGGAGAAATTGGGAGAAAAGTTGCATTTTGGCAGATGTACCATAAAACTCTCCCTCCCCCCCTCTAACTGACTTACAGCATTTGGAAATAACAATAATGAACTTGGTTTACTAGGAATGATTACCGAATTTGTCTGAATCTGTTTACTTTCATTAGGAATTTGGAATTCATTTCCAAAAGATGCACATCCTTATGTCAAATGTCTTTATCAATAACTTCACTTGAAAGAATATAACAATGTTATTAATTCCAAAGAGGGCCGGGAATATTTGATTAAATTCAATGGTCAAATCAAAAGCTTGGAAAATATCCCAGGTGTATCTGGGGATTTTGCAGTAACCTTCCCCTGGAGTGGGGAGGGAATGGAGATTTTACAGTATCCTTCCCCTGCCATGCCCACCAAGCCATGCCACGCCTACCAAGCCATGCCCACAAAACTGATAGTATTTTTTTTTAAATCCCACCACTGGTCTGGGTCACTATGAAGGTAATCCAATCTGTTAAGACATGCATTTTTTACATTTAGATCTTAGATCTGTCGTGGGTTGTATTTTTTTTTTAAAAAAATGCAAAGATTGCTTTCAAAATCTAATTGTGCTTTATTACAATATGCTTTTAAGAATTTAACTGTGTTTTATAAAGCATATTGAGACAATCAAATAGTGGGTGATAGAGGAAAATACCAAGATAAAGTTTAAGGATTTAGACCAATAACATACGTTTTTTCAGCACATCGTTTTAGAAGTAAACTGAGGCATTTGTCACACAGTGTTTAATTTGATCCACTGTATTGTTGTCATACTGTTTCAGGTCCATAAAAAAGAAAAAAAAAAACATAGGCTGCATTTAGATTATTTACATTTAAAAACAATAGCACTGTTTTAAGAGATAGGCTGTTACATTTCTTCCACTTCTTGTTGAAGAACCAAAATATTTCAGGAAGCAAATGGTGTTCCATGGAGTCACTGTCCCATTGATTAAAATTGATCTTCACCAATGAATCAAACAAGTTGATTAAATGGACAAGCCTTATAATTTTATATGTGCTACACCACTACCAGCTGAATTCTTCAAATCCCTTTTAGATAAAGCTTTTCCGACAGTATTTGGGTTACAAACGATGTACCACACAACTGTGAGAGACAATAAATTACCATCCCTTCATTACTCTTTCTTTCTCCAAGGGATTTCTAAGATATCTATCAGCCTAGTTTTGAAACAAAAAGCACATTAATAGCAGCATCAAGAGATGAAACAAGAAGGAAGGTCCGTCACATCAAACAGGATACTATTTGAAAGCAGACTTTTTAGCATTCCCTTGAGAAAGCAGAAGGAGAAATAAATTGCATGGATGCTTTTCCTGAAATAGCTTTGATGCCCTTCTAACCCCATGTTAAAGGAAGGTGATCTGACAGTGATAGGTTTTCTTTGAGCTCATAGAATGCAATGATTCTCCAAATCATAACATCCACTTTAGGGAAAGGGGCTAAGAATTATGCTGTGTTAACCAGCAATGGAGTTAACACTGAGGAGAAAAATGACTCCCAAAAAATGAAAGAATGCATAAATAGAAAGTTGCACGGCCAGCCTAAGATTTCATATGTTCTCCACCTTAATTAAGATAGTAAACTTCAGCTGAAGATTCCTCTTATTCAAGATCTGTGCTTACTAAATGCTGGATATCTGATTCATCTTTATGTTAGCAATAGCAATAGCAATAGCAGTTAGACTTATATACCACTTCATAGGGCGTTCAGCCCTCTCTAAGCGGTTTACAGAGTCAGCATATCGCCCCCAATTCCCCTGCTGCCTTCCGATCGGAGCCTTTGATTGCAGGTGGAGCCACGTTGCCTTTTCAAACTTGTAATCAGTGAAGCTGGGCTTATATATTTTATCCAGGTGTGTGTGTGTGTGTGTGTGTGTGTGTGTGTGAGAGAGAGAGAGAGAGAGAGAGAAAAGGCAACGTAGCTCTGCATGCAATCACGTACCTTTTCCAGCTGTTTCAGAGAGGATTTCAACTCTGCTCTTGCCTGCCATCATGAAAAGAAGAAAAAAGGAAAAAGACAAGAGCTGAGGTCAGGCTGAGCTAGTTGCTGACAGAGTCACCGCGTGGATGACTCTGCTTAACTGTTTAAAAAAGCCTCTAAAAAAACGCCCTCTACAGGAGGCAGGAGAACAACGTGCCTCATCTAAGTCAGGAATTTTTTGGCTTTTAGCCCTTGCTTAGCTCTGCTCGAGTGATCATAAAGTCAGACTAGATGAGGCACCTCGTTCTCCCACCTCCTCCTGTAGTTTTTTATGAGGCTTTTTTAAACAGTTAAACACTAAGCAGAGTCATCCACTGTGACTCTGGCAGCAACTAGTTCAGCCTTTTTCCTTTACATATTTTTTCTTTTCATGATGACAGTGGTGAGGTTCTGCCTCCACTGCCTCCCTTGACTGCACGTCCCTGGATGTTATCCATTCAGTCGAGCCCAACTCTTGGTGTTTCTATGGGCCAGGTCTCTCCACATTTTCTAACCTAGTACTATTTCTTTTGAGTTTTTCTATGCTCTGGCTGGGGTGAAGGTGTCCAGCTACCATGTTCTTTGACAGCCTGGTTTCCTTTTATCCCTAACTCTTGCCAACACAATTGCTTGCTACAATGAATTCTCCCGCAAGACATGGGCAAAGTAAGTGAGATGTAGCTTTGTGGTTTTTGCCTTCCAATGACATGCCTGGTGTTATGTGTTTTCCAGAATTTGCTTGTTAGTCCCCTTTGC
Organism: Thamnophis elegans; assembly: GCF_009769535.1. Taxonomy (NCBI): domain Eukaryota; kingdom Metazoa; phylum Chordata; class Lepidosauria; order Squamata; family Natricidae; genus Thamnophis; species Thamnophis elegans. The sequence goes on from NW_022473617.1 coordinate 46,017, forward strand.
TGTCCAAGGAATTATGCAGGAGCCTTCTCTAGCACCACAGCTCAAATGGATTGATTTTCTTCCTGTCTTGCTTTTTGAAGGTCCCACTTTCACAACCACGGGTAGCTAAGGAAATACAACTGAGGAGATCTAATCTACATTTGGATGTCAGGCTGATGTCCTTGCGTTTCCATATTTGGCTCATGTTCATCATTGCAGCACAATCCAGTGCAATCCGATGTTTTATTTCTATGCTACATTCATCACTTTGGGCTATCCCTGATGCTAATTAAGTGGGTTTTTTTTCCCCTACACTTTCTATCGCTTCACCATCAATTTTATTTTGATGTTTCCCTTTTTTGCAATGGTCATGAGCCTGGTCTTTTTGATGTTCAGAAAGAGACCAAAATTCTCGCTTTCTTTGATTTTATTGATCAGATGTTCCAGGCCTTCTTTGGTTTCTGATGCTTCACACAGGGAAAAATGTATATGAGAGAATGACCTTTTATTCTCTTGCATACATTTCAAAATGCCTTTTTAAAGAAATCAGCTGCTAACCAAGTACGAAAATGACACTTTGCAGAGGATTAAAAAATAGTACAAACAGAAATTTTAAAATGGTACTCAAGAATAAATTCCCCATTTACTAGAAAGGGAGGACAGTAAATCAAATTCTGATCATGAGTCTTACATCTAAAGCTGCATAATATTGCTGTGGCAATTATATTAACATTTCTTACATTGTTGGCAGATCTGAATGGGAACTTTCATGCATTTAATCAGAGCAGGATTATTTTATGTTTCCTTGAAAAAATAACCCTTTTATTGTCCAATAGGATAAGATCATAGGGTTATAATTCCTTTCATTGGGTTGTCATATTTAATATAATTTTAGCGCTAACACTATAACGTAATATAGGCTGTACCCTGGGTTACATTTATAGATGTTAGTTAGGTTTGTTTTTTTTCCCAAATGTATTTTAACCCTGTCTTAAATTTTATTTTGTTTGTTATTTGTATTGGCCTTTTATCACAAAAAAAATTGAAATTGAAGTAGGTTTATCAACCCTTCCTGCATGAGTCTTTGTAAGATAAAAGTTTAGCGCAGTTTGGAAATACATAAACCCAGTTTCCGAATGCAGAAAGAAAAGTGATTATCAGGCAAGAAAGAAGAAGTGGAAACGTTCTTCTCTGATCGCTGTTTCTCATTCTGGGCCGGATCTCCGCAAGGCATTACATAAAACTCATTGCTTTAAACCGATAGAACACACTGAAATACTCAAAACCCTCTAATTACAGTATCCCGTCAAGAGGTGAGAAGGGTATAATCCTGTTCTGACCTAGGCTTCACAAATTCATGAAACAGACGACTTGTCCTGAAAAAAAAAACCCCTTTTTATTTAGCTAATGTGAATTCCTAGCATTCACATACAGAAAAGTCCCAGTAATAAGCCTTTCAAGGTTTAATTGCAACAACAGGCCTTATCAGTCCTTGGCAGCCTCTAAAAAAGCGCCCTCTACAGGAGGCCACAGGAGAACAATGTGCCTCACCAGCCACAAACCTCACCGCACGTCACTGATAACATCATCATTATGTGAAGCACAAATAATTATGGGGCAGTTGTTTCCTAACTTCTGTAGATCTTTTGATTATTTTAGATATTTTAAAATATATTTTGCTTTAAAAAAAAAATAAGACTAGCCCAGAGGTGAAATCTATTTTCTTTTGCTACCAGTTCGGCAGGTCCTTCCGCACACGCGCAAAGCATCAAAATGACATACAGGCGGGTGGGCAGAGGCTGCTACTGAGTGTGCCTGGCAAGCTAGTAAGCAAACAGCGAGTAGGGTGAATCAGCTGTGTCACATGATTTAGATTAGCTAGAAATCAGAAAACTGGTTCACCTGAAGTGGTAGCATTTTTTTTACTCCCAGTTCGGGCAAAGAGCTGGCATCTTTCCTACAGGTTTGGTTGAACCAGTCCAAACTGGTAGCATTTTACCCCCGGACTAGCCTTAATACATTAGCCTTTTTGGAAGACTCACAATAGCAATAGCAGTTAGACTTATATACTGCTTCATAGGGCTTTCAGCCCTCTCTAAGCGGTTTACAGAGTCAGCATATCACCCCCACAGTCTGGGTCCTCATTTCACCCACCTCGGAAGGATGGAAGGCTGAGTCAACCTTGAGCCGGTGAGATTAGAACCGCTGAACTGCAGCGAACAGTCAGCTGAAGTGGCTGCAGTACTGCACCCTAACCACTGCGCCACCTCGGCTCTTAAGAAGAACTTAACAATAGCCCTCCTGGATCCAGTCAAAGCTCATCAAGTCCACCACTGTGTGTCATATATTGGAATCGGTCAGAAAGTTCCTGAGATCAATTGTACTCTTTGGCTGTTGCTTTCTAGCAGCTGGTATTTTACATTACCACTTGTTTGTGTTTCCAGAAACAAGAAACAGCAGTCAATACTAGTTGTCTTTGATAGACATTTTGTATGGTACAACAGTTAAGGTGCTGAATTCAGACAGGAGAAATGCAAATTCACCTTTCTTTGGGCCAGTCATTCTATTTCAAATTAGCTCAAGTGGTTGTTGCTCTGCCAAAGGAATAGAGAAGAGGGTAGTATGTATGCTGGCTTGAGTAATTGAAGGAAAGGCAAGACATAACCAATCAGTCAGTAGCAAATCTCTTTTTTCCAGGGTTCAACCGTGCATTAATTAAGAGGCACCTTCATGTGACATGATGTAAGAAATGAGTATTGGATTGGAGCTGGATTATTGCAATGTGGTCTACATGGGGCTACCCTTGAAAAGCGTTCGGAGACTGCACCTAGTCCAGAATGCGGCCGCGTGAGCGATATTGGGGGCACAGAGGTACACCCACGTTACACCTGTCCTCTACGAGCTGCACTGGCTGCCAATTGGTCTCTGGATGCAATTCAAGGTGTTAGTTATTACCTTTAAAGCCCTACATGGCTTAGGGCCAGCGTACCTTCGAGACCGCCTACTGCCACATACCTCCCAGCGGCCAGTAAGATCCCACAGATTGGGCCTCCTTCAGATGCTGTCAGACAGTATCGGCTGGCGGTCCCCCGGAGGAGAGCCTTCTCTGTGGCTGCTCCGACTCTTTGGAATCAGCTATCCCCAGAGATCCAGACCATACCCACTCTCATGGCCTTCAGGAAAGCTGTAAAAACCTGGCTGTTCCAGCAGGCCTGGGGCTGTTGACCTCGTTGTTGAGGTCCAGCCCCGATTAGAATGAATGTATGTGGTGTTGTGATTTTAAACTGCTTTTTTTTCTCTCTTTTTTTTCCTCTCTCTTTTTTGTAAGCCGCCCGGAGTCCTTCGGGATTGAGCGGCATATAAATTTTATAAATAAATAAATAAATTTTCAAATCCACACCATTTGGGTATAATTTTCAACTATATTTGTCAGCTGGATGACATGTGGCGACTGGAAATTCTCTGCAGAAAGTCTTTTTTTGGGTTACGAATGAAGTTCTCAAGGTACTTTGGCTGTCCTTGGAAGTTGTTTCCCATTCCGTGTACATGCCTTGCAAAGGCTACATAAAATGTGGATCAGCATGTCCTCTGGCTTTGCATTTCAACGCGCTTTCCATTGAAGCCACAAACGGAACGCTTTTGAGTACCTCCACATTATCTGGAGACTTCGCCATTGGAAACCACTATCCTCTTCTTAAGGGTCATGCAGGGCAGCTTCAAACACATGCTTAGCTTTTTAAAAGTCTCTGCAAGAAAACATTACGCCAGCTTGAAAGTGATTTTTGGATACATTCATAACAGAATATGAATGACAGTGGTGTCCTTGTGACTTTGTACGGTGAGTTCACAGTAGCGATATGAGAGAATAATGTTATTCATTCTAATACCTGCTTAACAGAGGAGATGTTACTTGATGCATCTGTCATAATAATATTGTTGTGTCAACAAGATGATTAATGGAAGCAGGTTTGAGGAAATTAAAAAAAAAATCTGAAGGATTACATGCTTGATGCTTTAATAATGTGTGCCATCTAATATAAACCTCTAATAATTTTTAATCATCTCATGGCTTTGCATAATTCTAACGGAAGCTTAACTAGCTGAATTATGCTTAAAGAGGAAGCAAAAAATTATGCAGCTAGACCAAAGATTCATCACGACAGAATGGGTTTATTTTTTTTTCATGTTATGATTTTACTAGACTGGTTTTATTTTCGTTTGTTTATTTTCAAGAAGAGAAGAGGAATTGATTGCTAGGTTATGATTAATCATTGCACAGAATTATAATGCAAGGAGAGTGTATCGGTTGTGTAATGTTTGCTTGATGCTTGAGTTGTGACTCACCTGAGCCCTGAAAGGATTCAACATATAATTTTCAGTTAGTCCAGAATGCAGCCGCGCGAGCGATTGTGGGTGCACCCAGGTACACCCACGTCACACCTATCCTCCGCAAGCTGCACTGGCTACCCATTAGTCTCCAGACCCACTTCAAGGTGCTGGTCGTTACCTATAAAGCCCTACATGGCATCGGACCTGGGTACCTGAGAGACCGCCTCCTGCCGATTACCTCCCATAGACCGATTAGATCTCACAGGTTAGGTCTCCTCCGGATTCCATCTGCCAGCCAATGTCGGCTGGCGACTCCCCGGGGGAGAGCCTTCTCCGTTGCAGCTCCAGCCCTCTGGAATGATCTCCCCATGGAGATCCAGACCCTTACTACCCTCCCGGCCTTCCGCAAAGCCACCAAGTCCTGGCTGCTCCAGCAGGCTGGGGGGCTCTCGAAATATTCAGCCCCACAGAAACTGTGAATGTTGCATATTTTAAAGTGTTCTTGTTGTTTATTCATCCCCTTCCCTTGTTTATTGTAAGCCGCCCGGAGTCCTTCGGGAGTGGGCGGCATACAAGACCAATAAACTCAACTCAACTCAACTTTAACAAGCAATACTTAGTAGAATTCTCAAGATAGAATCAACATTTTTTATCATTAGAATGGATCTTAATAATAATCATCTGATTATATGAACTATTTATATAATAACTGACCTGTGTAACATCTGGAAATGTTCTGCGACATTATAGAGATTTTAATCCTCATCACCACCATTGAGCCCAAAATGTTCATTGCTAAGGAAAAGAGTTGTTAAGTGAGTTTTCCTCCATTTTATGACCTTTCTTGCCATAGTTGCTAAGTGGATACAGTTGTTAATTAAGTAACAGAATAGTTAAATGAATCTGATTTCCTCATTAGCTTTTGTTCTGACCCACCTCGTCCCACACCAAAACACTTCAAGCCAAAGATACTTTACGGAATTTATTCACAGACAGACAGGTCCTTGGCAGCAAACTGGCACAGATAACCCAGGGCAGCAATCCAGCCTGCCAAGCTCACAATACTGTTCATCAAACATTAGTTAATGCGTTGACTTCTGAAAAAAGGGTGTATGCCCAAGCCTTCCTGTTATAGTCTGGAGAGGAGCCTAATTACCGCCAACTGGATACCTCTCTCTCTCACTCACTCACAAACAAACACAAACACAGAAGTTGGATTGGATATATTTTCCAGTGGCTTGAAAGCAGCTCCTCTGCTATACCCCCCCCCCCATTCCCCTGCTGCCTTTTGATCGGAGCTTTTGATTTCAGGTGGAGCCACGTTGCCTTTTCAAACTTGTAATCAGTGAAGCTGGGCTTATATACTTTTATCCAGCTCTGTGTGTGTGTGTGTGTGTGTGTGTATGTGTGTGTGTGTGTGTTTGTTTGAAAAGGCAACGTGGCTCTGCATGCAATCAAACTTTTTAAATTCCTCCCCTGTCCCCACACACGCATCTTTTCCAGCTGTTTCAGAGAGGATTTCAACTCTGCTCTTGCCTGCCCTCATGAAAAAGAGAAAGGCAAGAGCTCTGAGGTCAGACTGAGCTAGTTGCTCCCAGAGAACTCTAAAAAGCCTCTAAAAAAAGTGCCCTCTGCAGGAAGAGGCGAGAGAACCACGTGCCTCCTTTGCATAAGGAATTTTTCACTTTTTAACCCTTGCTTAACTCTGCTTAAGTGATCATAAAGATAGAGTAAAGGGGGCATGTGGTTCTCTCACCTCCTTCTGCAGTTAAACACTAAGCAGAGTCCATTGTGACTCTGACAGCAACTATCTCAGCCTTTTTCCTTTTACATTTGTTTTTATTTTCATGATGACAGTGGTGAGGCTCTGCCTCCCCTGCCTCCCCTGACTGCACGTCCCTGGTATCTATAATAATACCATAAGCATTCCTCACGTATTTGTCCATAACATTTTTGAACATCAAATGTCATATTGTCTTATTCCTTGTTCAGTGTTGAATCATGTCTTGATAAGAGCCGAGGTGATGCAGTGGTTAGAATGCAGTACTGCAGGCTACTTCAGCTGACCGCTAGTTTGGCAGTTCGGCAGTTCAAATCTCACCGGCTCAAGGTTGACTCAGCCTTCCATCCTTCCGAGGTGGGTGAAATGAGGACCCAGACTGTGGGGGCGATATGCTGACTCTGTAAACCACTTAGAGAGGGCTGAAAGCCCTATGAAGCGGTATATAAGTCTAACTGCTATTGCTATTGCTATGTCTAAGGCTTTTATTTTTTCTTATTCATGCTTAATTTCCCTCATATTCTACTCTTAGCGCAATCAGCAACCAAACGTCAGCTCCACATTTGGGCAAAATATTCCCATTAGCTAAAACTTTTATAATGGGCTTTTTCTAAATCAACAAATTCACAATGAACATTTTTTCACATTCAATTATGCAATTAGAATCTTTTTTAAACTAAGTTGTTAATACAATATTCTGAAAGTAAAGATGTCAGTGCGTTCCCTTGAGCCATATCCTATGCTGCTAATGTAAATTGATTGTCCTTGTTAGCCGAGCTAATAAGACAGCATCTTTTATATTTTAGAAAGAGTTGCATGTTAAATGACTCTGTTATTTTCCTATAGAAACAAAATAGCCAAATCATCCAGCTTTATCATTACCATTAATTGAATCATTCTTCACATAACAAAATAAAGCTTTGCTCACTGCAATTTAGGGCCACTCAAGTAATTTTTTTGGCAAGTTACTACGTAGTTTTCATCTGGATGATAAGTAGATATTTTAAAACGTGTAACTTCATTCTGCCTCTAAAATTGCTAGCAGTGTTGCATGTGGTTACATCATGTGATATCTCTTTTTAAAAAAAGAATTCTTAGGAGATTGGGTAATAATAAAAAAAGATTCTACATGGCAGAGGGAGCTATTTGTGATCAGTTAAGAAACATGTATTGGCATGTCACCTGTCAACTGTTAAATGGGCTGGGAGAGGCTTAAATACATGTCTGGAGGACCAGCTGCTGAGACACTGATTGTACCTGATTGTTTTTGCCTAGTTGCACAAACAAGACTGAAGATACAAAACAGAAAAAAAAAATGCATGCCAAGAACAAGGAAAAGGCAGATGCGTTCCAGAAACTGCTACCCAGGGGGCACCAGAAACTGGACTTTAATCTGAAACTTTGGAATACTGGAAAAACCCACAGACAGTAGCTTAAAGGGAGAACTGAAGTGGGCCTGAGCCAAAAGGATATCTTCTTCCAAAGGAAATCATTCATTTCCAACCAAAAGGGAATAATTTGGGGAACATATTCTGGAGGACATAAATCAATCGCAAGTGTAATTTTCCACAAAGAACTGGACAACTAATTATTTAGAGCCTGGGTGGGAACTATGGCCCTTTTATGATGGCTGCCTGGCTCAGGAATTCTGGGAGTTGAAGTTCACAGATCGTAAAAGGGAACTAGGGCCCTTTTTATGATCCGTCCCATAATTCCTGAGCCAGCCACTCCCATAATTCCTGAGCCAGCCTTAAGAATTCTGGAAGTTGAAGTTCACGGATTGTAAAAGGGCCATAGTTCCCCACCCTGATTTAGAGGAAGAGAGAGAGGGTTATTTCCCCCTCTCCACTCTATCTATCTATCTATCTATCTATCTATCTATCTATCTATCTATCTATCTATCTATCTATCTATCTATCATCTATCTATCTAGTATGTATGTATGCATGTATATATGTATTTAGTGTTACAACCCCTGGTATGCCCAAAAAATATGGGAGGAAGCATACTGCTTCCATTCTCTGTCTATCGGCTCGTCACAAGAGACCATCACGACAGAAAGCCATTATTTTTAATGTTGCCTTTGTTACATTTGTGTTGCATTTGTGCTGATAAATAAATAAAGGGAGACTAGTATAGATCTATTTCAAGCTATTTAGCTCTCATCAGCTAGCCATACCCTTACTGGTTTAGTGGTTAACACAACTGCTTAATATGTAATACAGCACAGGTTCGAATCCCAGTAAGGGTATGGCTAGCTGATGAGAGCTAAATAGCTTGAAATAGATCTATACTAGTCTCCCTTTATTTATTTATCAGCGCGCGCGCGCACGCACACACACACACACACACACACACACACACACACACACACACACATATATATATATATATATATATATATATATATATATATATATATATATATATATATATATATATAGCAACACGTATATCACTATCTGAAATGGCTGCATTGCTGTCCTGAATCTTCAGTGCTATAAAATGCCCCAGTGGGAATGAAGCTGTGTCCAGATGTTGTGCCATTTCTTGGGGCACTGGATGGAGGAAGAAAAAAGATGGCTGTTCCCCCAGCTCAGCAGGGATGATCTATTTTTTCCTTCAATGCCTCCAAGATATGACATTATATCACAATGTAGTCTCATTCCCTCTGGAACATTTTACAGGACTGAAGTCCTGGGAAGGCAGTTCATTACAACTCGGTCATCGCTCGAAGCATTTATCGGTCACCTTGCTATGATTTTTATCAGCTGCTGGTTGCTAACTAGACAAAAAGTGTCTTAGTTCTCCCCTATCGCTGTAGAATTTTTCATCCATTGGAACAAATGTTTTGCTCATGGATCCACTTGATTGGGGAGACACTGGCAAGATCCTTTGCTTCCCAAGTTGTTGAAGGACAGAAATTTGTCTCATTCATAGTAGAAACTTTGGTATTAATAATCAGTGTATTTTACCATGTGTTAAATTCCCCCCTTCATCTTATGTGCTAATATTTGGTTTACTCCTCAGTTGTTCTTGCTAGGTATAATTACAGACTGTACAGTTATAGAGACTAATTTGATTCTGAACTTAATAACGGCAGCGAGATTGTTGGTGGCGCAGTACTGGAAGAAGAAAGAATTGCCTACTATTCAAGAATGGATGTTAAAAGTAGTAAACTTAGCAGAGATAGCCAAAATCTCAGCATATTTGAAGGACCATTCAGATGAGAAGTATAAGTTGGAATGGAGAAGATGGATTGATTACATTCAAAACAAATATCGTACTAAGAGATTTCAATTAGCTTATGAATGAACAAGGAATGTTATAATTTATCTAAATTTAGTTTAATAAAAGGGGAGTTAAAGTACAAGAGGGAGGTAGGATACTATAGTTAGTTAGCTTAGCTTAGTGTATGATGGTTAAATGTTTATACCCTGTATTTTGCTCTGGGAGGTTGGGGGAAGGTTGGAGTGGGGGAGGAGTGGGGGAGGGGAGGGGAGGGGAAGGGGAAATATTTGTAAAATTTATTAAATCTCTTCAATAAAAAATATTTGGTTGAATTAGCAATCAGAAATCTACATTCTTTGACAAAATTGAAAATAACGTGAGCCAGAGTTGAACAACCTTTTAGTTGTATGAACTGTTTGTAAATGCTTTGAAATGAGTTGGTGATACAAAGTTGGTAGCCCTGAGATTTTCGTTTTTTTTTTCTTCTTCCTGTATTGAGTATTTGCATGACCCGACAAAAGCGCGCATGACAAAAGCGTGCCGACAAAACCGCGTCGCTAAAACCGCGACATCATCACCGCGGCGACAACAGCATGGCGACAGAAGGGTGCTTTAGAACAGCGCAGCAACACAAAGCTGATTTAAGTTAAGGTAAGGGTTAGGTTTAGGGTTAGGTTTAGGGTTAGCATTATGTTTACGGTTAGGTTTAGGGTTAGGGTTAGGGTTAGGTTTAGGTTTAGGGTTAGGGTTAGGGTTAGGGTTAGGGTTAGGGTTAGGGTTAGGGTTAGGGTTAGGGTTAGCTTTTGAATGCTAGTAAAAGCATTTTGCTGAGCACTTCGGAAGGCGCGGATTTGCTCTCCGGGGTTATGTCAGTGCGCTAAGGTCGCATTTTCCTTAGCGCTTCGGATGGCACGGATTTGCCCTCCATGGTTATGTTGGTGCGCAAAAGGGCTTCGCGGTTTTGTCGGTGAACCGAGTATTTGTGTGTGTGTGTGAGAGAGAGAGAGAGTGCATGTGTGTGTTTGTATTGTTATGTTGAGCCTTACAGTATATATTTTGTGCGCGAGCTGTTTCAAAATGATGGGAAATCCAGTCCATTATTTTTTTTAATTATTTGCAGCAAAGGGGAAAGCTCTATTTATATATTTATAATCAATAAGGATGTCAGTGGTTTAACCCATGTACCCTTTGGGCATTGTAATTGCTTTCCTAAAACATTTGAGGGTGTTTTTAATCCATATTCCACAGGGAGTCAGCTGGCAGCTCTGTTAAGGTGATCTAATCCCTCTTAAGTAAGGAAGGTCTGGCAGAACATTTACAGGGTTTCTGTGAGAATTATTCCAAGTATCTACTGAATAAAGATGCTCAGATAGCTTCAGAGTTGGGCCACAGCTGTACAAATCCTATGGAGGTTGATTGCTAATGTCAATGAAATTTGGCAGACTCAGGATGGGTATAAGGTATTGATCCTGAACCTTTTTAATCTCTTGGCAGCATTTGGTCTTGTCATTAATGGTATCTTCCTGGACCAGCTTAGGGGATTTGGGAGCTGGAAACACAGTGCTCTTTTACGATTCTTATATCGTTTGTAAATGTTTATATATATTTAAAGGAAAGTGGATTAATTTCTTTAGTAGTAAGCTTGATAGAGGATTGATTGGGCTATTAGGCTGTGACTTCCTTGGGGTGTTGATATTCCTCACTAACAGAGTTTGCACAGTTTATCATAGCTGTTAAAAAGTGTCACCGCTATCTTGCAATATCTCACTGGAAAAGTATATTTGGCAAGGAGGGAGGTTCCATTATATAATCGCATTATCATTGTGTTTGACAAATTTTTCCTCCTTAAAAGAAACAAATGATCATACTGCATTCCATTAAGAATTTGGCAAAGTACCTTGGAAAGCACATACCACACCGAGCTGCAGAAAGCTATGACTATGTCCAGTGATCTGCAATATTCTGCTCTACAGTATTTATTAAGAAATCAGTGGGGAGGAAACACAAGCAGGTGGTATAAATTTAAGATGTATAAAATAGCAAAGAGATAAGTATTATGGAATATTTAAAAAAAAACAATATGCATACAGTATTCAGTGACTGGTGGTGAGCTTTATGGCTCGTGAGGCAGCAATTTTTTTAGACTTGTGGACTTCAACTCCCAGAATTCCACAGCCAGGCATGCTCAGTTCTGATTTAAAGTGACAGCATTTTTCCCCCTTGAAAAATAAGTTTTCCCATTCTTTTTCTTCTCCCTCCCCCTCCTTTCTCCCTCTCTCCCTCCCTCCCCCCTCTCTCAAACCAACACACGCACACAGAGAAGTTGGATCCCACTCTCTCTCACTCACTCTCAAACAAACACAAACACAGAAGTTGGATTGGATATATTTTTCAATGGCTTGAAAGCAGCTCCTCTGCCATCCCCCCCCAATTCCCCTGCTGCCTTCTGATCCGAGCCTTTAATTGCAGGTGGAGCCACGTTGCCTTTTCAAACTTGTAATCAGTGAAGCTGGGCTTATATACTTTTATCCAGCTGTGTGTGTGTCTGTGTGTGTGTGTGTGTGTGTTTGAAAAGGCAACGTGGTTCTGCATGCAATCAAACTTTTTTAATTCCTCCCCCCTCCCCATACACGCACCTTTTCCAGCTGTTTCAGAGAGGATTTCAACTCTGCTTTTGCCTGCCCTCATGAAAAGAAAAAAAATGTAAAAGGAGAATGGCCAGAGCTCTGAGTCAGACTGAGCTAGTTGCTCCCAGAGAACTCTAAAAAGCCTCTAAAAATGCCCTCTACAGGAGGTAAGAGAACACGTGCCTCCTTTGCATAAGGAATTTTTTGCCTTTTAACCCTTGCTTAACTCTGCTCAAGTGATCATAAAGCTAGAGTAGCCCGTAGTTCTCTCGCCTCCCATTGCAGTTAAGCACTAAGCAGAGTCATCCACTGTGACTCTGTCAGCAACTACCTTAGCCTTTTTCCTTTTAATTATTCTTTTCTTTTCCTCATGACACTGGTAAGGCCCCGCATCCCCTGCCTCCCCTGACTGCACGTCCCTGGTATATATCTATTTTGGAATAATATGTCCCTGTATGGAAAATCAGGAATGCTACCATGAAAAATCCTTGATGATTGGGTACAAATATTGATCAACAATTCCATTTATATTGCTAATTTTATTAGCATCCCCCCCCAAAAAAATGCCTATGTTGATTTCTCCAGTTTGCTCTTATATGTTCAACAGGGTAAAAATGCATGGTTGATATAATAAAGAAAAATATTGAATCAAATGCCTGTAACTGAAGCATAGCCCAAAATAAGCAGAAATGCTTTTTATCACTCCACTGAAGGAGATGATCACTTGTGGCCTGTGTGAACTTTAGTTTCTGAATTCAATTTTAAACCTTGCAAAATGCCGAAGAAAATAATGTTATACACAGAGGAGTTTTGAATAGTGAATTCAATATTGTATGCTATTAGAAGTAAGTCAAGAATACCAAGAAGGAATTAAATCAGATGAATGCTATATTTTGGTAGAAAATAATAGACATAATATAGGATCAATGTTATGGTCACTTCTATAATTGAAGTGAAAGGCAATGGACATATCCATGACTATAATCATCTCTGGACATCAACAAGTGAGACAAGGGAACTCATGTGTGTCATGGAATGAAGCAAATTATTTTCATTCATTCCATGGCCTCATGACATGACCCAAATTTTAGAATTCACATAAATCTCATGGCACGTGGGATGTCGTTGTGCTTCTCCTGGACATCTGTTGATGCATCCAGATATTTGCTTCATTTTATGCACATGCTCAGGATGAAATAATAAATGCAAAGTGTTACTCACCAGCAAGCACGTAAACATTTTGTTATACAGGTTATGAGATAAAGTAGACATTAAACTGCATTAGACATCCAGTGAGGAATCTGAAGAAAATTACTGTATTTTTCAGACTATAAGACGCACCCTTCCCCTCCCCTAAAAGAGCATGGAAATGTTGGTGCATCTTATACACTGAATACAGCCATTTTTGGCCTCCCAAAGCCCCACCTCCGCATCCTATTTTTGCAAAAAAAATGGATTATTTTTCTCAAAAACAGAGGCATTTTTTACTTCCCACAGCCCCCAGAAGCACTCTGCATGCTTCAGCAGAGCTGGGGTAAGGCAAAAATGCCCCCATTTTTGTGAAAAACGACCCGCTTTCCACCTGTTTCCTGCAAAAATGGGGGTGTTCCTTTTCCCCCAGCCCTGCTGAAACAAAAACTGTTTTTCTTTCTCACCTCTTCGAAATCTTGGTGCATCTTATACACCGGTGCATCTTATAGTCCAAAAAAATGTGGTATTTAATAATTTGAAGACCTAAGGTGGAACAGCACCATACACATAAAGAAGCATAGTAACAAGAGCTAATGCCGCTATCATGGCATCTCCAGCTGAAAACCTTCCCATAATGTCTACTTTTTTCAGGAAAATAGTAAAAAGCTAACAATTTGATGTCCACTCGTGACACCTTTCCTTACTCTGATGAATGGGGAATGAGGAAGCTTGGTAGAACAGAGTCATTTTTCTGTCAAATATTTTCTGAAGGAATATGCTGAAGGAAAGGATTCCGATTTCTCCTCTTCTGCTTCAGTACTTGATTCCTGGGACAATGTATAATAAATTAATAAACACAAACAAACCAAAACACAAATGAGAAAGCTACAAGACACGGGTAAGTTTAATTAATCACAAGTATTTTTTGTCACCAGATAGCAAATATGTTGTGGGAAACGTATTTGAAAAAAATACGATTGTCTCCCTCATTGAGGCTTAGGCCCATGAAAATGTTATCATATGCTCCACTGAATATCTAAATCAGCTTTGAGGGTGTTTTTCTTTCTCTGTCTTTTCTTCACAATGTCACAACATTCTATGAGATTATTTTTTATGGTTGAACAGGCAGTTACTTAAGTATCTGGCCTTTTCTTTACAGTGTACCGTACTTTAGGAGGGGAAAAAAAATCAATTCCAAGTTTATAGACCTTTAATGTAATCACAGAAAACAACTTTCCAGTGTATCCCGAAGAATTAATGCACACATGGGCTCAACATCCCATCAAATGAACCTACTTAAAACTATAGAAGGTCATAGGCTGATTGAAAATCATAATATTTTTAAATATAATGTGTACCGTAGGAGTTTGTCATGGGAAAACAATATTGCTACTGAGTCTTCAAATTCCAGCTAAGTTGGTATTAATAAGATTAATCTTTTTGTTATTTGCTATTCACTTGTTTTTCTATCCAAGTACTAAAGCAGATAGAGAATAATTACACTGTAAATGTCTCAAAGATATTGCTTTTTTATTTTTTTTACTGAAAGCACTCACTGAATAATAAAGGGCATAATGTTTCTACAGTGATATATCTTTGAATGTATTCCAAAAATTCAAAATATTTTATAATACTGAAAAAATATTTTAATATTGAAAAATTAAAATCATACGTCCTCCCTTTCTCTCTGTGTCTATGTGGGAATGTATAGTATTATAAAAATATTTATAATTGGGACTATAGCTATTATATAAAAGTTTTTGTCTAAGAATAGATGACAGTAAGTGCCTTGGCTGATATATATGATTAAGTAATTCTTATGTTTCAGAACCCTGTTACCATTCTCAGAGATAAGACTTAATTTGGAAATATTTAATTTGAAAAATAAAATAAGCTAGTCATCAGTCAAGGTGTCAGTGTTCTGAGTAATACATCGAAAGAAATCAGAACTCCAAGGCAGGAATGTTTATTGGACACATCATATCAGCACTGTCAGTGAAAACCAACTCTAAAGATTTCCCTGGTTACCATATAATTAAAAGAGCAAATGTTCTCCTCCTCAGGTGTCACAGGTCACATTGCCAATATAAGCAGTTGAGGGCTCCCTCGACCACCTCTGCTCCTCCTGCAACTGCCACCTACTGGGATGACCTTGGTTCCCACGGGAGAGCTCTTTATTTTGTTCATGAGACAGCCCAGATATTTCCTCCTCATCTTCCCCCAGTGGTGGGTTTCAAAAATTGTTGGAACCTACTCTGTGGGTGTGAGTCAACCTTGAGCCGGTGAGATTTGAACAGCCGGATTGCAGAACTGCAGTCAGCTGAAGTAGCCTGCAGTGCTGCATTTAACCATTGCGCCACCGCGGCTCTAATGACTAGGCTTTTCACTCCAATGTCAAAAAGAGACCAAAGCCATGATTTCAAGAGCCGTGCCCTTTGTGACTATCCCATGATTATATTACCTGATTGGATGCTTTCATAACTGAGAAGTTTTTGGAGTTGTATTAGGTTGGAGTAAATCCTGTGATGAACATAATGCACCCTCTTCTGAGAGAGATGGTCAATCTTTGGCAGAAGCCACGATGTGGAGATCAACATAGAATGAGCAAGGGGTCCATCTTTGATTTTTCCTGTAATACCTTATGTTACAAAATGGATGGCACTTCCAGGAGAATGCAGATGAAGTAGGACTAAGCAATTTGTGTGATTGTGATGGTTTCCAATGGCAAAGTCATTTTCCCAGACCAAAATATCAACCATAATTTTTAACTTCTCAGTTGAAGCCAATGATTCTACAGGGACATTTTGCTCAAGGCATGTGCTGTTAGTCACTATGTTGCATCAGCTCAAAGGAAAGCGGTCAACATTCCAACCTCTGCTTGCCATATATGTCCTAATTTTTAGCAGTTTGTGGAAACTAATTGATATTTTAACAAATACAAAGGGTTGAACCCACACTAAATTAGATGCATTAGCAACTCTATCAAGATTCTGTTTTGCAAAAGATTCTAGTTGCATTGAAGCAAAAACACATTCGGAGAAATGGGATTTGTAGAGTTAGTAAATATGATGAGACAATTGTAACTACGTTTGCATGTACCTCCTTCTGCTCCAACTGTTTTAGACCTCATTTGCAAAGGTAACCTGATATACTGGTCCAAATGTTAACATTCTGAGCAAAGCCCCCAATTAAATCAGAACTCTGACCCACTGACCAAACTCAAAAGTCTCTTTAATGAGAACATAGCATTACGTGGCTCATCCTTCATTCCTCTTCGTGCTGCCCCAATCTGTGCCTCCCCAAGTGTGGCAACTCAGAAACAGAGCACAATAGTAATAGCAATAGCAGTTAGACTTATATACCGCTTCATAGGGCTTTCAGCCCTCTCTAAGTGGTTTACAGAGTCAGCATATCGCCCCCACAATCTGGGTCCTCATTTTACCCACCTCGGAAGGATGGAAGGCTGAGTCAACCTTGAGCCGGTGAGATTTGAACCACTGAACTGCAGATAGCAGTCAGCTGAAGTGGCCTGCAGTACTGCACTCTACCCATTGCACCACCTCGGCTCTCAAGTCAGCATGGCTTTGATCTACGCCATTTTGCAAGTTGATCCTGAAATACAAACCCCATGGGAATGTTCCCCTTCTTTCTGCTTCCAGATTGGACTGACTGATGAAGCTTAGTTCTTGATCTAGCACAGGGGTAAACCTTTTTATACCTACCTCCCACTTTTGTATCTCTCTTAGTCAGAGGTGGGTTCCTACCAGTTCGCACCAGTTCGGTAGAACCGGTTCATCAAATCTACCAAACCGATTAGAAGAGGTTCCACCAGAAAGCAGGCCACACCTACAGAAGAGGTTCCAAAAGTTTTTGAAACCCACCACTGACACACACAGACACACACACAGACACACTCACACAGAG
Organism: Thamnophis elegans; assembly: GCF_009769535.1. Taxonomy (NCBI): domain Eukaryota; kingdom Metazoa; phylum Chordata; class Lepidosauria; order Squamata; family Natricidae; genus Thamnophis; species Thamnophis elegans. The sequence goes on from NW_022473617.1 coordinate 63,078, forward strand.
AGAGAAAGAGAAAGAAAGGAAGAAAGAAATAAAGAAAAAAAGAAAAAAGAAAAAGTGAGAGAGAGATGAAAGAAAAAAAGGAAAAAGGGGCAGAGAGACAAAAAGAAGGAGAGAGAGAGAGAGAGAGAGAGAGAGAGAGAGAGAGAGAGAGAGAGAAAGAAAGAAAGAAAGAAAGAAAGAAAGAAAGAAAACACATGGTCAGCAAGCCACTCCCACCAGGTCACATGGCCAGCAAGCCACTCCCACAAAGGAGGCCACACCCACAGAGTAGGTTTGAAAATTTTTTGAAACCCACCACTGCTGTTAGTAGTAGTAAAATTTTCTAACCACCCACCGGTTCTACAGTAATGGTGATTTATGAAGTAGGGAAGTAACTTTATAAAATTTATAAAGCAGAGTTACAGCAAACCCCTACCGCCCACCATGAAAGCTGGAACGCCCACTAGTGGGCGGTAGGGATCAGGTTGACTACCGCCGATCTAGCACATACAAACCATTTGGCCGTTTTTGCATAGTACGGCAAGCAATGTGGAACAAACCAGTCTGACTACAACAGAAGGAATGTCGAAAAATTGCTTTATTGATCCCTCCACACCACACATCATTTGCTACCTGCGTTCTTAAGACTAAGGCCAGCTCTGTTCAGGTATGCTACCTGAATGGCTGCATGGAGCTAAAATCAATGATTTGCTCAAGCAGATATTGATAATTTTGATGCAAAGCACCTTTCTAGAACGGTCATCTCCGTGGTTTTCAGTTCCTTTTCTGAGGCCTCTGCTCTTGCCTACTTAACTTGAGAGATGCTTTAGAGTGGTTTGATAAATTGTTATTTAGAGATATATTTGGGAGAGAGCAGGCTCTGCTTAGACAATACAGATAAGTACACGCAAGTCTGCATTTGCAAGGGAACCTCAGATCAAATAGTTAACCTTCCACAATGTCAAATAGATCGTTTATGGAACTGAGCTGCAGAAGTATAAGGTCTTTGGAAAAAAAAAGAAGACTGTATACAGAAATCACGTGCTCATTCAAAAAGTATCCCCAAGCCCCAACTCACCTAATTATGTCTTCAGGCACTCTCATCATTGATTGATTTGATTGATTGATTTTATTATATTTATATGCCGCCCTTTCCCCCCGAAGGGGACTCAGGGCGGCTCACAATTCAAATCAGGGAAGGGGGGGTACAGACAAAAAATAAAAGACGAAACATAACAATACATAATTTAAAAACACACAGCAGTCATAACATTTGAGACGGGGGGCAACAGCTCTTTAGCCCCAGGCCTGTCGGAACAGCCAGGTTTTAACGGCTTTGCGGAAGGCCTGGAGGGTGGTGAGGGTTCGAATCTCCACGTGGAGTTCGTTCCAGAGGGTCAGAGCAGCCACAGAGAAAGGCTCTCCTCCGGGTAATCATATAAGAGTTTAGAGCTGATTTTGAAATTAGCAGTAGTTTTCCTTGCTTTCTTATCATAAACCTGCCATTGCCTATTTTCAAATCCATTCTAAATAGGTTTTAAAAAGCTATTCTTATAAAAATTAAGTAAGTTTCCTTCTAAAAGAGGGGGGGCAGCCAAGGAGAAAAACTCTGACCCAACAATGGAGTGCTAGATTCAAATCAGTGGTGGGATTCAGCCAGTCCACACCTATTTGGGAGAATCAGTTGTTATCTTTCTAAGCAGTTTGGAGAACCAGATTATGGGTTGTTGGAAGAAATCTCATTTTGTTTTTTTCTCATTTTAGAGGGCTAATCCTGTAAGAAAGTCAGGAAGGAAACATTCTGGTGTTGTTTCTATCCTAATCTTTATTGCCCTGCTTACAGAAACTGCCTCTCCGGTTAACCCTTATTACATTGTAACAGCTAAAGTAAAGCGCCCATTGATGTGAATGATGTTGAGTTGGCCATGCCCACCCAGTCGCATGACCATCAAGCCATGCCTACCCAGCTGGTCATTAGGGAAGAGAATCGGTTGTTAAATTATTTGAATCCTGCCACTAATTCAAATCATTTTAATCTATAAGTTGTGCAAATGAACTTTGTGGCTATTATCAACTACTGCAAGACTGTCATAATATATAGGAGAGAGGAAGGTGAAATATACCAATCTAAGGGGGAAAAACTGAAGTGCATAAGTAAGAGTCTCAGGTGAATGTTCAGAAATTGTACACCTAAAGAACAAGAAATAGGGATCTCCCGTTCATTGGATGCTCTGTGTGGCAACTATATATATTTATTGCTGAAAATATCTATCTGTGTGTGTGTGTGTGTGTGTGTGTGTGTGTGTGTGTGTGTGTGTATGCACGTATGTGTCTGTCAGGCCTGCAATTATATTCCTTTTAGAATTTTGGCCTCCCACGCTTTCTCTTATTTCATTATGCTGTTTCATTAGTAGAGTTGATGGGAGGGGGGGATAGAAAGGAGTAGTATTGTGGAATGTTTTGTTTTCATTCTGTACTAGAAGCCAAGGTCATCTTTTGTCTCCGCACTTTTCCACCTGACCGGAAGCAGCTGGGTGTGGATGCCAGCGTGGAAGAAGAAGATTGGACCATGTGATGGATTTGTGGGTGTGGGGACAAGATCATGAACTTTTAACTGGGTGGGATTCTGATGTAATTTCCAGAATTGGGATTAACATAGATGTGCCTAAGATGTCTGCTTTATTAAATTGGAACTTTAAGGATCGTTTTGCCTTGGACTCTGATTTAATTCTACATGATACTTGGAACGCTGACGGTATCTATGCCTATGCCTATGCCTGCCTATCATCCATCATCCATCATCCATCATCCATCATCCATCATCCATCATCCATCATCCATCATCCATCATCCATCATCCATCATCCATCATCCATCATCCATCATCCATCCATCCATCCATCCATCCATCCATCCATCCATCCATCCATCTATCTATCTATCTATCTATCTATCTATCTATCTATCTATCTATCATCTATCTATTTTGTCAAGCATGTATAAGATAACCAATATAAATATTAACATGATTATGAATACAGGAAATGGATATGAATAAATGTAAAATCCCAGTAAGACAAGGATAGTAGGAATGGTGGTGCGCTTATGCACGCCCCTTACAGACCTCTTAGGAATGGGGTGAGGTCAACAGTAGACAGTCTAAGGTTAAAGTTTTGGAGGTTTGAAGATGTAACAACAGACCATTGACCATTCTGTTGCTGAAGTCTTATTTTCTGCAATCAGGTTTGGAGCAGTTTACATTGAGTTTGTATCTGTTGTATCAACCCAAAGCTCTTTCATTTTAGTACTGCTGCTGTTTCATGCTTAACTTTTCAGAAACTGAATTGACTACCAACCTTATTAACCATAACTACTAACTTAATATTATTAAATTATTAATAATTCTGATGAGGGGGTTCTTCTCTTCTGCCTTAAAATGCATGAGTGCAATTGCATGATAGCACATCCAATATTCATTTACTTAAGCAATATAATTAGGGCGGCAGAATTCAAGGAGGCACAACATATATCCATACAGAACTAGCTGTCCTTCTCTAACCTACCTGCCACTCTTCTCTAAGGTAACATTAAGTACTTCTGAGCTATACTTTAAGTTTTCTGAACTGCTACTGAGTGAGGTGTCAAAGCCATTGTGAAAATCAAGTTCTCAACTTGACACGCACACCAAGGAAAGGTAACCTTTAAAGCAGTTTCCTCAAGCAGGGGAGAACTTTGCTGTAACCTTGTACTATTTAGCGTGCAAACCAATTCACAGGCTAACAATTAGTTGCTTCAAATTCCAGTGTAGAACATTCACAACATCAGTGCTTGCCACTACCAATCAAGGAAAGGTTTCTTCTCTGTCTAGCTGCATTACTGTTAACTGTTAGTTGACAATTTTCTTTGGAGAGCTCAGTTCCACCGTGCACAATCTTGATGTTGTGAGACCCTGGAAGGATGCCTTTTCTGCCACTGGAAGGAGTGTCCTCAGAGATTCGACCAGCTCCCACTCTTGTGGCCTGATCAGTCCAACAAGATAGACCAGACTAAGAAACCAATGTTATAGAGCCCAGGACTACTTTTATAGCTATAGTAACAGAACTTGTGAGTTTGAACCTCCTTGTTCCCCTCCTTTGTGAGAACTAGAGAGGGATCTGTCTAGAGGTGGGTTGCTCCTGGTTCGACCTGGTTCAGCCAAACTGGTAGTGGAACTCAGGCCTGGGTCGCAGAACTGGGAGCAACCTAGGCCTGCCATGCCCCCGAACTGGTTCCCTTGCCACCGCTGAGCTATCGCCATTTTGAATTTTAGTGACTGCACCTGCGCAGTTCATTGAAAATTGTTCTGCACATGCACGAAGAACAATTTACAATGAATAGTGCACACGCTCGGCAGTAGAGGGTTTCAAAAAATTTTGGAACCTATTCTGTAGGTGTGGCCTGTTTTGTGGGACTGGCTTGGTGGTCATGTGGCCAGGTGGGAGTGGCTTGGTGATCATGTGACCGGATAGGAGTAGCTTGGCAGTCATGTGACTGGGTGGGAGTGGCCAAGTCAATGTCACTTAATTCTTTGCCCCAAAGAATGACCTACAAAAAGAAGATATAAAAAAGGAAATTTACTGTTTTAGATCATGTTCTATTCACTGTGTTGGAATTAGGGATGGTTTATAAATAATTGTTACAAATCACCCCTCCAGTTCAAGAAGTGTACATGTGAAACATGCCTAAAGCTATCTCTTCTTTCTCTAGTCTTCAATTTCATGAAAAGTTTATTTGAAGGGGAAACTCAATATTTGTTACTGGAAGGGTAACCTGAGATTTCAGATACTGCTGACCTGCAACTCTCAGCTGCAACTCCAGGCAGCTTTCATCCTTGACATTGCTGGCTGTATTTTTGGGAGTTCTACAACATCATTTCCTAGAGATCACATTTTCCCACTTATCTAGATAGTAAGGACTAACAGAACATAGAATCATAGAATTATAGGATGGGAAGAGGCCTTAGATGTCTTCTAGTCCAACTCCCTGCCCAAGAAAGAAGTCCTTATACCAACATGGCTGTCCAATCTCTCATTGAAAACTTCCAGTGATGGAGCACCCACATCCATCACTGGGAGGCAAGCTGTTCCATTGATCAATCATTCTCACTGTTAGGAAATTCCTCCTTTCCAGATTGGATCTCGCTCTGATGAGCTTCCACCCATCACTTCCTGTTCTCTCAGGAGCTATGGAGAATAAATCAATGCTGTCTTCTCTGTGGCAGCCCTTCAAGTATTGGAAGATGGCTATCGTGTCTTCCCTGTGCCTTTTCTTCATGAGGTTAAACATACCCAGTCCCTTCAACAATTTAGCCTCCAGAGCCCTTATCATCTTTGTTGCTCTTCTCTGCACTCTTACTGAGGCCTCCACATCTTTTTTGTATCATAGTGACATTTTTATGATACTTTAAATGTTTTCAAAACTTTTTTTTTAAAAAAATCCGGGAATCATTTATGGTAGGGGAAACTATATGTGAAAAGGAGTGGTGCAGTAGCCTATAGGTGGCGCTCTCACCTCATGATCAGGAGGCTGTGAGTTCGATCCTAGGTAGTGGCAGATATTTCTCTCTCTGGGCACAATGAGTTATTATCTGCTGTGAACTGTGTGTGTCAGGTTCCGAAGGGTTAATGAAAACAGCCAAACGTAGAGACGGTTTGAAAATGTAAAAGTGTAAAAAAGTACAAGGGACCTATTATCACATATGGTGGACCTGCCCGGAAACACAAAAATATTGGACAAAAATTTGGAAATGGGTGCAAGAAATGACAGGAGAACAGATAAAATACAAACCCGAAATCTTTCTACTGGGAATAATCAAAGGGAAATATACAAAGAAAATTAAGTACATATTAACACATCTGCTAACTACAGCTAGAATAGCATTTGCCCAATAGTGGAAACAAAATAATACCCCCTCGGACGAATTAGTGATAAAAAAACTTTGGATTGTGCAGAGATGGACAAATTAACACTGAAATTAAAAGATAAAGAAGAGTCGGAATATTATGAAATTTGGAACAATTGGTACAAATGGTTGCAAAACAAGAATAAAATTAATTAGGCCAAAAAACTATATATAGATAGATGATAGATAGATAGATAGATAGATAGATAGATAGATAGATAGATAGATAGATAGATATAGATATAGATATAGATATAGATATAGATATAGATATAGATATAGATATAGATATAGATATAGATATAGATATAGATTAGATAGATAGATAGATAGATAGATAGATAGATAGATGATAGATAGATAGATAGATAGATAGATAGATAGATAGATAGATAGATAGAGCTAGAGATAGAGATAGAGATAGAGATAGAGATAGAGATAGAGATAGAGATAGATAGATAGATAGATAGATAGATAGATAGATAGATAGAACTGTGTATAAAGGTGTGTAAATATAGAAGCGAAATATTATATACATGTACAAGTATGATGACATAACAATGTTGATGTAAGGTGTTGTATAAGGGAAAAATAATAAAAAAAATCTGCTAATAAAGAAAATGCACTTTAACTTCCTATGGCACGAACTGACCAACAAACCACTAAGGCAATGAATAAATTGTTAGAGCTGACATCTGGTGCTCCCCACCACCTTTTATAGTTACTTGGTAATTAGGCTAAACCCCACCCCCACACGTGTGCACACCCATCACCTCGTGACCCAGAGTGAAAACCACCCGGCAATCAATCATGGATTGTTTTGAGTCAGTTATCAGTTCTAGAATGTTCTCAGTGGAAACTTCCCGGCAGTGAATCATGAATAGCTTTGTGGAGTTCTCAGCTGGACTGTTTGTGGAGGAAGTAAGCACAAGTCTTGGCAGCTGGCCCAGTTGTGTCCCTCCCACCCGAATGGCAGCTGGAGCTGACACTCTGCATTGGCAACAGGAAGGGCATCTGGCCAGGAAACACTTAGCTCTGTTCAGTTGCTCTGACTTCACCCCAATTTAAGAGATTGGGGGGGGGTCATTAAAAGATTTTAAAAAACTACCGTATGTGAAAAGAAGTTTTTTCTCTCCTGATTCCCTTACTTTTCTACTTATACATTTATTTACCCAATTTATGTGGTCATCAATTTGCTGTGACTCTGGGTAGCCAACAGTAACCCCCCCCCAAAAAAAAAAAACCCCAACAAATAATAGGAAAGAATTGCAGCTAGAGGCAATATTCAATGCTCCAGAAATTCAATAACACCTTTCCATCTTAGGGTAAATAATAAATGGCAAGGGATGGAACTAAATCAGTTGGTTCTCACATGTAATAGTTATAGTAAATGGTATCAGTGATAATAAACTGACCTGTGCATTAAACGCTTCTCAAATCTTAACACTTCTTTAAAACAACAAAACGAACCATGTTTGAAAAGTTTCCTAACTCAATAGCAGTTATACAAAGGTAATATTTGAATTTTACTTCTCTGTTTCACACTAGATTAAACTTTGGTGATTCTTCCTAAAACTTGGTCAAAAAATGGAGCACTTGGCATTATTTAATTAATAAGTTAAATGTAGATTCAGACTACAGAAATGGATGTTTCGGTTAATAGTCCCACAATTCTATCCAATAAGTATGCCCATGTTTCACCTTCAACTTTTAATCAGAGCTTCCCACAGCTTTCCAGGTGAGTCACAGGATGTATAGTAATGAAGGCACTGACAGAGTATTAAAAAGACAAAATCAAATATTTTCGTGACTACAGATTTACTAGAAGAAACTCTTGAGTGTTAAACTGAATGTCATCATAAGATGAACCTTTCTTGAGTTATTATAATGGGCTTAGGCAATGATATTTACCAAGTAGGGTCATAATTGTATTGTGATCTCCACTTTATTGGATGGAAAATAATAATGCTTGAGGTGAGGAAATCCTCACATATATGAGTTCAAGCACTTTTTTTTTTGGTGATGATAAAAAATCCATGGGGGAGAAATATAGATAAATCTCAGGGGGAAAATTGCTAAGTAGAACGCTATTTGGGTATGGAGCCAAAATGAAATCTATTGCATTTTTCACCTACAACAGGTTGTGCTATTCTTTTCTTGAACATCTGGGTTCCCTGGGGAAGTGAGTGCCTGCTTCATGAGAACAATGAGGCAAAATAACCACAGGTATCCAGTAAAATATCTGATGTCCCTTTCTTTCTTTTAATCAAGTGGCATTGCAGATGCCTCTCCACCTCTTTCCCCTCCAAGTAGTTCAGACTCATTATGAAATACATCAATTCTGAAGTGTTCCATAGTAGAGAATTAGTGGTAATTTGATAAACCCTGAGGTGGTGCAGTGGTTAGAATGCAATAATGCAGGCAAACTCTGCCCAAAGCCTAGAGTTCGATCCTAATGGGGCTCCAGATTGACTCAGTCTTTCATTTTTCTCAGGTCAGTAAAATGAGGACCCAGATTGTTAGGGGCAATATGCTGACTCTGTTAGCTGCTCAGAGAGAAAGTTCTAAAGCACTATAGAGCAGTGTATAAGTCTAAGTGCTATTGCTATTGCTAAATCCTTAGTAAAGGTAAAGGTTCCCCTACATATGCATGTTACTTGTTCCCCACTCTAGGGGGCAGTATTTGTCTCCATTTCGAAGCCGAAGAGCCAGTGCTATCCAACGTCGTCTCCATGGTCATGTGGATGGCATGACTAAACACTCAAGGTGCATAAAAATGCTGTTACCTTCCCACCAAAGTGATCCCTATTTTTCTACTTGCATTTTTTACGTGCTTTCGAACTGCTAGGTTGGCAGAAGCTGGGACAAGTAACAGGAGCCCACTCCATTACGTGGCGCTTGGGATTTGAACTGCTGAAATGCTGACCTTCTGATTGACAAGCTCAGCCTCTTAGCCCCTGAGATTTAAGGATATTTTGTTGCATGTATCCCCTAGTAGTGGGATATGGGCAAGAAACGTTGTTTTTTTAAAAAAATATATTATTTAGATCATAGCTTGCATAGAATAGGTGAGGAAACCTGGGGAGCAAATTTAGCATTGCCTGAGCTTGTGATATATTAGTCAATGTGTGACAAAATTGACCAGTACTTTTAGGATTATTGATTGATCTTAACTAATTAATTAGGGGATATTTAAAGCACCAAGCAAAACATATGAGTAGTAGCCATGATTCATAAGAAGAATTCTGTTTCAGGGAGGAGTGGAAGACTTGGAGAGATTTGAAATCCATACTACTGTATACATTCCAGAGAATTCACCCAAGAAGCCATCATATTTCATTGGCATTAACTAGTTCCTAGGCAACATCCATGCAGAGCTCTAATGAGGTTTGATCTCTGGACAATCCTACATGCAATTTTTTGATAAACCTTTAAGCAGAAATTAATTTTCACCCATTCCCCAGGGTGTTCTACTCCAAATAATTAATCCAACAAGCAATTTCCTCCATGTAGGGAAAAAATAGAACTGCTCTACTCCTGACCTACCGAAAAAATAAGTCTACAATGTTTCAGCAACTATATATGGTCATGGCTAATACAAGTGTTTTCCCCGTTCTCACTCCTTTCTCCCACTTCTTCTACTTGCCTTGAAACATGGAGTAATTTTTTCATCCCTTTCTACTGCAATAGACTCCATTCCATACTTCCGATTGTTCTGTTTCTGCATCCCAATGGAAAATCCACCCCCCCATATGTGGTACAACTGAGGAGATGACCAGGGTGAGCCCAAGGGATGAGTCAAACACATCATTATGAGATCTGCATTCAGCCCATCATGAATTCATTATCTACCACCAAATTGCTTTGACTGTTAATAGTTCAGGTTCTCATAGAGAGCTTAAGCTTACAATAAATCTTTATTTGAACTACCTGAATTTCCTGATTTCCCTAGACAAGAACACAAATAATGTAGGAGCTTAACAATTTTTTTCAGACTTACTTTGCTAATGATGGGCTTTGATCTAGTCTGCTGTTAATTTCAGATTAAGCGAGAAATAAACACTGAATAAAAGTTACAATGAGAGAACAGAGAACAATCACCAGCTATTTCTTCTACATGAAATATGAATCATAAAACTAAGAGCATGAAGTATGGATGTATTAAAAATTGGAACATCATTTTGTTTTATTTGCTTACAAAACTACATTATGTTGGTTCTTTTTATGCATGGACTGCCAATCTAGCAACAATAAGAAACTGTTTCAATGAATACAAAATAATGTTTACCACTTAGCAGTTCTTCTAAGTTCGCAAACGTACTTGTTAGGTAAGCTCCCCGTTGGGAGAGCGAGTACGTTCAGAGAAGCATTGTGAGAGTGTTGCTGGAGAACACACAAACCAGCATACAGAGACACTGCAGTTTAAATAGGAAATTTAAATTTCCACGAAATTTAAATTTCGTGGAAATAGAGGTATCAGAGTCCATCAAACAGTCCAAGTCATACACGGATAAGACAGTCAGTCATCAACGTCTTTCAGTTAAGGGATAATCCAAATAACATAGTCCATAATCATACAAACAATCTCAAAGTTTTCTAGCAGTTGCAAAACTTACAATAGCTCACGGCACTTTCTAACAGCCAGCTTCCAAAACACTCCGATCAGATCAGCCCAGGATCTAACAAACAGAGAGAGAGCTAACAGTCATTCTGGCTCCCTCTTATGGCCATTTGAGGAAAATAACAACCAATCACATTTTACAGTATGATTTAAAGAAACAGGTATAGCATTGTTACATGATTCATATATTGCCAACCCAACCGTTAGATTATATCCTAACAGTACTCATTATTACTATCTCTACAAATGTCAATAAACATATATTAAAATTCTTGCATCTTAAAAAGCAAGGTCTTTATGTGATGTTTTTTAAAATTTAGCCTAAAGTAAATGTATTTTATGTTTGCATCTGGGCATGAGTATATTGATCCCAGGTGTATAAATTAATGTAGCCAGAGAAAATGATTAATTGAGATAAGAAACGCCCAGCCATGCCTTTTTCCCATTTTACTTTTAATTTGTTTATTTCTTTGAACCTTTGAGCCTTTTTCACATTTTACTTTTAATTTGTTTATTTCTTTGAACCTTGCCGCTCTTGATTTTTCCCTAATTTCTCCCTGCCTGCAAAGTAGTGCTTCTGCTACTATATCAGAGTATCTGTTCTAAAATGTAGGTATAAATACATTCTTAGAGGATTAATCACATTTAGCTAGCAATCCCATGTGGCTACCAGAAACCATCTTCTCTTCTCTTCTCCCAGAATTCTGAGCATGACAATTCCAATTATTTACATGAAGGGTTGTGTGTGTTTTAATTGGTCTGCATAGATCCTGATTGTGTGAATGTGTACTACTCTTCACTATTTATAGGAATGAGTTTTTCAGCCTCTAAGACCAACAAGAAGATCATGTGACAGTAAGGCAGTGGGCATTCAAGTTCTCCATTCTGCCTCATATGTCAATATTACATTGAATAAGTTCTGGAAATGTCATTCCATTGTCAATTCTTAGCTCTTCCTCCTAATTCCTCAAACCTCTTATCCGTTACAACATTGTCACATGTTCAGTAAGAGAAAGTACTAGCATTTATATAAAATTCTTGCATGGCGTGAAAATATAGTGGATATAGTGGTTTGTTTTCTTTCTTTCTCATTCTTCCTTCCCTTCCTTCCTTCCCTGCCTTCCTCTCTCTTCTTTCTCTCTCTCTCTCTCTCTCTCTCTCTCTCTCTCTTTCTTTCTTTCTTTCTTTCTTTCTTTCTTTCTTTCTTTCTTTCTTTCTTTCTTTCCTGTCTCATAATATCCCAACAGAATAATATTGCATTGAATAATAATCAGTGCAGGGAGATAAAGGAAATATTTATGTACACAACACATAGTTAAAGCATGGAAAGTCTGCAGTAGTTCATGGAATTCATTATTAGATACAGAAGTACTGCCAAATTAGTTAAAAACAAAAACATCTATCAGATCTGGTTACAAAATTCCAGCTGATCCCTGCAAGGCAATATTGAGAAGATTTTGTTTCTCTTTACTGCCCTCTAGTGTTGCCAAGATGTTTTTCAAACCAGATCTGGTAACCCAAGAAAAAATAAAGTTGTGGAAAATAACATTAACAATGGCCAAGAGCCTTGATGAATATTACCCAGAGGTAGGTTCCTACCAGTTCGCACCTACTCTTGCCTGAGTTGTTCTATGGGGCACCCAAATCATACAGAGCAGTGGTGGGATTCAAATAATTTAACAACCGGTCCTCTGCCCTAATGACCAGCTGGGTAGGCGTGGCTTGGTGGTCTTGTGACTGGGTGGGTGTAGCCAACTCAATGTCACTCATGTCGATGGATGTTTTGCCTTAGCTGTTACAACGGAATAAGGGTGAACCAGAGAGGCAGTTTCTGTAAGCAGGGCAATAAAGATTAGCTAGAAACAACCCCAGAATGTTTCCTTCCTGCCTGCCTTACAGGATTAGCCCTGTAAAGTGGGGAAAAACCAAAAGGAGATTCCTTCCAACAACCGGTTCTCCAAACTGCTTAGAAAGTTACCAACCGGTTCTCCCGGATAGGTGCGAACCGGCTGAATCCCATCACTGATACAGAGGCAACTCCAGGCAGCTTACTACCACAACAGTAAAAAAATCCACAATATAAAAACCATACTCCCATAAAAAATAAAATAAAAAACATACTCCGCACCCGAGCCCCATGGCAGTAGCAACACAATTAGATCATTCACATGATTGGCTCCATCTATTTATTTATTAAACAAATTTATACGGCCACCGGTCAACAGCTCTAATGCTGACATTTATACGCGAAAGAATAAGAAGCGTACAGAAATTGTGATTCTCTTTTGAATCAATAGGATGACCCGAAGAGCGGTGTCTATATTTAGATCGATAACGTTTTATATGCTTTGCTTCTTATTCAAATTCCAATTAACTTTAAAAAAAAAACCTATAGTTTTTTTTCCCTAGGAACAGCAATTTTATAACTTGAACCGAAGTTTTGAGTAGTCTCGAACAGAAATTTGAACAGAAATCGATCTTTCTGGTTGGCTTAAATGTGGTCCAATCCTTGATTTTTAACACCGTGTCTAATTGCTTTAATGCACAGTACAGCAGGATAGATTTTCTGGGTCACCAAGTACATTATGGAAGGGATATGACTGCTGTAACTTCTGCTTGATGGTGGCGGAATGAATCACGGGAGGGGCTGAGCGAGTTCATTTGCTTCTCTTTGCAGATGGCACAGGTTATAATCTAGCCTTTAGAGACACAATCTATGTATGCACAGATGGAAGTCATCAAAAAGGTCATTTAAATGACCCCTTTCCTCCAAAGTTAACTATTAACTTCCCATAGACAGCAAGAGCATTCCTTAAGAAAACAGCAAGGAAAACTTATTAGAAAGGAATGCCTTGGATCTGACCATCAATAAAACAGGGTCCTATGCATACATTTCATCCAGGGACGTGCAGTCAGGGGAGGCAGAGCCTCACCACTGTCATCATGAAAAGAAAAGAAAAATGTAAAGGAAAAAGGCAAGAAGCTGAGGTCAGGCTGAACTAGTTGCTGCCAGAGTCACCGTGGATGACTCTGCTTAACTGTTTAAAAAAGCCTCTTAAAAAAAAAGCGCCCTCTACAGGAGGCGGCACGGGAGAACGACGTGCCTCATCTAGTCTACTTTTGATGATCACTCGAGCAGAGTTAAGCAAGGGTTAAAAACTGAAAATTCATGACGTAGGTGAGGCACGTCATTCTCTACCTCCTCCTGTTTAGAGGCTTTTTTAAACAGTTAAGCAGAATCATCCACCTGGTGACTCTGGAGCACCAACTAGCCCAGCCTGACCTCAGCTCTTGCCTTTTTCCTTTTACATTTTCTTTTCTTTCATGATGGCAGGCAAGAGCAGAGTTGAAATCCTTTCTGAAACAGCTGGAAAAGGTATGTGTGGGTCGGAGGGAGGGGGAGGAATTCAAATTTCATCCTCCTGGTGCAACTTTGTGTGTGTGTTTGTGTGTGTGTATGTTTGAGAAGGGGAGGGAGGGAGAGAGGGAGGAAGGAGGGGAAGGGAGAAGAAAAAGAAAGAAGGAAAGTTATTTAGCAAAGGAGAAAAACAAATGCTGTTGCTTTAAATCGGAACTGAGCATGCCTGGCAGTGGAATTCTGGGAGTTGAAGTCCACAAGTCTAAAAAAATTGCTGCCTCACCAGCCGTCATAAACCTCACCGCACGTCACTGATTTCATCAGACCGTTTTTCAGGTATTATGTTGCTGTTTGAGTTGAAAGTACGGGCAGGTAATTCATCGCTTTAAGGTGATGTACTTCACAGGTAACCTCAAAATATAGTAAGGCTGTTATTTCATATTGAAGATAAATATTGAAGCTTTAAGTTGTAAGAAGAAATGTCCATCTGGGTTCAGTTCCAAGTGGGGGGGTGGAAAGATACTGGAAACTTGGAGGCTGCTTGGAAAGATAGTTTTAATGGTGGACAGGATCACATGGCTTGAGTTCCTGAACAGAAAAAGTCAGAGATGCTAGTGGTGGGTTTCAAAATTTTTTGGAACCTCTTCTGTAGGTATGGCCTGCTTTGTGGGAGTGGCTTGTCGGCCATGTGATTGGGTGGGAATAGCTTGGCAGTCATGTGACCAGATGGGAGTGGCCAAGACAATGTCACTGAATTCTTTGCCCCAATGGATGATCTACAAAAAGAAGATATAAAAAAGGAAATTTATTATTTTGTGCACTTACTACTTAAATAAGATTAAAATAAGTACAGTGAGGACAGGCAGGGGTGAGCAAGTGAGCGACAGGGCGGGGCAGGCATTCCAGAACTTACTTCCGGGTCCACCGGTGAAACCTCTTCTAACCGGTTAGGTAGATTTGATGAACCGGTTCTACCGAACCGGTGCAAACCGGTAGGAACCCACCTCTGCTAGAGTCCCTGGTTTTATGCACCACCTCTCTGTTTCCTGTTCCTGTGTAAGAAATGTATTCTGATTGGTTGTCAGACAGCCAGGGGCTTAGGTTGTGTCCTAAGTTTGGTTGCAATTTGGTGGGTGGTGCAATGATATGGACTAGATCTTGGTTATGGAGAATAGGCTGGCTTAGGCCTTAATGGCCCGTTGACAAAGGTGGGGGAGCTATTAAGAGTGAATCTGTTTCCTGCCTATAAACATGTTTCTCTGACTCAGGTCTTAATGGCTCATTGACAAAGGGGAGGGATGAGTTTCTGCCTCCCTTTTAGGGGGAAATATTCGGTCTTTTTAATGTTTCCTAAAATATTTCATTTTCTAGGAGAGGGGTGTGGGCTAACTTCCTACCAAGTTAATGTCAATTCACATTCTTACATGTGCTAATATTTAAGTGCTGATTCATACTATGTTGTTGAGCTGATTTGGTGTATATATTTAAAGAGCAGGAAGAACAGAATGAAAACAGAATGCAGAAGAAATCAATTTAGATCCACACTTAAACCAAACTCTCCATGAAACAGGACATCCTTGCAGGTAATTGTATATTAAATTATTTATTCTTTTACTATATTTGTAAATTGTCCCGATGTTACAACTATGGGTTGTGTACAATGAAGGGGAATAAATCAAAAAATAATATTAAAATGAAATAACCATCAATAAAATATATATTTCTAAAGAGGAACTCTTGTCTGGCTCAAAGTTCTAATGGACCTCTCTCTGTTGTGCAGTAACTTCAACCATGGTATCCTGCTGCTGTAAGAAGTGGGAGATAGTCCCCTTCCAAAGTGCTTCTCCTACATGATTGATAGGACCAGTCATCAGGAATGAGGGAAGAGCAGTTGAACTCTGGTGCAAGTTGACGTACAGCTCGGCGCTCTATCCTTTTAACTCCCGAGACAGGAAACCATTGGTTTGTGATGAGTAATGATTATTTATTACCATTCTGGGTCAGGTCAAGGATGTGGAGCTGATAGAAGGTTTTCAATGGATTCAAAAGAATCTCCTACTAAATTCCTGGAGGGTGAAATGGTTTGTTCAACCTGGTTCAATCTCAATCCCTAAATTAGTTCTAGGTTAGGTTGCCAATTAACTGAAAGAGCTGGCCTGAGATTTGTGGGGGGGGGGGTGTATTGTTGGACTCACAAATACAGGTCAAGCAACTAGTAGAAGTCAAAGCCAGGAAGGATTTGGTTCAGTTTCATTTGATGTGCCAATTGTTTACACGTTTTGGACTGAAATACTAATGCAGCACTCTTATACAGAACATATATAGAACATATAGAATTTTTTATTGGCCGAGTGATATGACTCAGCAGAAGTTTGCTGTGAGTTGAGTCGGGATGCAGGATTAACAATGCAGCTGGGGCTCGTTAGTGTCGTCTTCTGGAGATAAAAGGACGGATGGTGCCACACCCTGGTTGCAGAAGTCAACGTTCATCGTTCATCGGTCGTGGTTTGTTTGTGAGAGACAGTTGGATAAGTGATTTGCTTTCTGTAACCCTGATTCAAAGAGACACTTAGAGAAGTGAATTGCTTTGTAAGAGATCTTTGTTTTTGCATTCTGTTATCTTCTTGCCAGAGACTTTATTCATGTCTATTTTTGGGCTCGCAGCCAGCGTAACCCAAGGCTGATAAAGTTCTTTCCTTTTAAGTCTGTCTGACTGTCGTCTTTGAACGAGTGGAGAAGGGGGGTCAGAACACCAAGTGTGATTGGACACATAAGGAATTTGTCTTGGTGCATAGCTCTCAGTGTACATAAAAGAAAAGATACATTTGTCAAGAATCATAAGGTACAACACTTAATGATAGTCATAGGGTACAAATATTATCACTTGTCTTGCAAGTAAATCATATAAGTTCAGCTAGAGAGAACAGTTTCATTCATTTTCATTTCATTTTATTTGTCTTGTATGCCGCCCACTCTTGGAGGACTCCGGGCGGCTCACAACAGACAAGGGAAAGGGGATAAATAGACAAGACAACACTTTAAAAAAAGACACAACATTCACAATTTCCATGGGGCTGGATGTTTCACAAGCCCCCCGGCCTGCTGGAGCAGCCAGGACTTGGTGGCTTTGCGGAAGGCCAGGAGGGTAGTAAGGGTCCGGATTTCCACGGGGAGGTCGTTCCAGAGGGCTGGAGCTGCAACAGAGAAGGCTCTCCCCCGGGGGGGTCACCAGCCGACATTGGCTGGCAGATGGAATCCAGAGGAGACCTAACCTGTGAGATCTGATCGGTCTATGGGAGGTAATCGGCAGGAGGCGGTCTCTCAGGTACCCAGGTCCGATGCCATGTAGGGCTTTATAGTCTATTTTATTTCTTTTTATGCAGGCTTTTTTATCTTTTGCTTTCTTCTTACTTTCTTTTGGAGTTTATATTTTAACTTTGGAAATAAAAATTTAAAAAATAATGAGAAAAAATGTATGAAAAAACGCATCTTCAGAAACCTTATTGTAACAAACTTAGAAGAGATGGCTAAAATATCAGCATATCACAAGGACCATTCAGACGAGAAATATAAGCTGGAATGGAGAAGATGCACTGATTACATTCAAAATAAATATGGGACTAAGAAACTCCAGATAGCTTATGAATGAATGAGCAAGGAATGTTACAACTTATCTAAAGTTAGCTTTGCAAAAGGGGAGTTAAAGCACAAGTGAGGGACGATGCTACAGTTAATTAGTTCATTTTAGCTGTATGGTTGTTAAATGTTTATGCCCTGTATTTGCTCTGGGAGGTTGTGGGGGGGAGGAGGGAGGGGATGTGGGGTCGGGGGGGAGGGAAGGTATATATTTGTAAAACTCTTTAAAACTTTCAATAAAAAAAAGAAACCTTATTTTAGAAGTAGTGCTCTGGAAAATGGTGTATTTGCTTTTAAAAGTATTCACAAATTCATAGAGTACTGGCAAGGAACTGTAGATGGGAAAAAGAGAAACTGAATAAAATCGAATCAGACAGATTCGCCTATCCCAAGAATTGAGCATGTCGATTGGATATTCTCTCGCTTCAGGGCCCTCTT
>NW_022473618.1:0-27500 GCF_009769535.1 Thamnophis elegans
GCAAAATGTCCATAGGACATCAAATCAGCCCAAGGTTCAACCAAACTTGATTCAGACAAACGTGACTCCCCATGGCTCCATGGGAGTCTGACTACAGCCAATAGAATACATTTCTTGCACAGGAACAGGAATCTCAAGGGCAGGGCCCAAGAGTGGGTATAAATAACTCTCATTCTCAGACCCATGTGGTCCTGTCCATCAATAAACTATCTTTCCAGATTAACATTAGCAATTAAGGAGAAAGAGCAAAGTGAATATTATATGATTTGGGAAGTTTGTTTGTTTTTTAACCAATGGTTGGAGAGAATAAAAAAGGAGTTTGGAAATGAAGAAAGTTAAAAAAAAAATAAGTAGACAACACACTTAGAGAGAGATATAAATAAGATGAAAACTGTTAGTATGTGTGTGATGAGAATAATGGTGTTTAATGTTAATATGATGTCATTGCTAGAAGATATTGAGAAGAAAAATGGAGAGTTTTATAACCTTTAATTGCCCAATATATTACAATACTAAACTTAGGGAAAATGAGGTTAATATGAATGTGAAAAATGTGGCAAAAGAGGAACGATGTGGCACAGAGATGTTTGCACCCAGATGACACGCATGCATAAGGAAAGAGGGAGTGTTTATTTTTGTAATGGGAAAGTAATAAAACACTTTGTAATTTTTTTTAAAAAAAGAAAAGAAATAAAACCTCTTTCCAAGTAGCCTCCATGTTTCCAGTGTCTTTCTCCCCACTAGGAACTGAACCAGATGGATATCTCTTCCAACATGCCTGTGTGCCTGCATGCACCCAATACTTACACAAATGGAACTGTGCACACTCGCATGGGCGTCGGCCACTCACATGGAATCATTCCGTCTTACTGCCACACCAGACCTTGTCGGTCTGCCACATCAGAAAGCCGGGGACTTCTGGCCAGAGGTGGGTTCCTACCAGTTCGCACCTATTCAGTAGAACCGGTTCGTCAAATCTACCGAACCAGTTAGAAGAGGTTCCACCCGGAAAGCAGGCCACACCTACAGAAGAGGTTCCAAAAATTTTTGAAACCCACCACTGGCAAGGATCTTGTAACTTGACAGCTTTAAGACTTGCATGCTTCAATGCCAGAGTTTCTGAATAGCTACTTGGACCGATCTAAGCACTAATTCATAATTTCATATCTGGTCACATGGGCGGCAAGCCACTCCCATCCGGTCACATGGGTGGTAAGCCACTCCCACAAAGGAGGCCACACCCACAGAGTAGGCTCCAACAATTTTTGAAACCCACCACTGCTTCTGGCCTACATAACCCATCCAGGACTAGGGGCAGCGGGCTTCAGGAACTGAGGAGAAGTTACCAATTCTGCACTTTTCAGATAAAGCTACGTACCGAGATGCTTCTCCCTTGAAGTGGCTCCCCCACCCCCACCCCCGTCTCTTTCCATGATTGTTATTATTTTTTTTAAAAAAATGGGTATCAAATGGTTCGGTTAGAAAAACATGTGCATTGTAATTGGTACAACAGTAAAAATAACATTAAAAAGCATTACTACATTAGGAAAACAGTTGCATTCAGAAGGCATACAAATTTCCACCTAATTGGGGGCTTCAAAAAGTCTGCATCAACCATATAGAATAACAGAGTTGAAAGGGACCTTGGAGGTCTTCTAGTCCAACCCCCTGCTTAGGCAGGAAACCCTACACTACTACAGACAAATCTCTTCTTAAAGACTTCCAGTGTTGGGGCATTCACAACTTCTGGAGGCAACTTGTCCCACTGATGAATTGTTCTCACTGTTAGGAAATTTCTCCTTAGTTCTAGGTTGCTTCTCTCATTGATTAGTTTCCACCCATTGCTTCTTGTCCTGCCCTCAGGTGCTTTGGAGAATAGTTTGACACCCTCCTCTTTGTGGCAATCCGTGAGATATTGGAACACTGCTATCATGTCTCCCCTGGCCCTAGTCCTTCTTTTCATTAAACTAGACCTACCCAGTTCCTGCAACCGTTCTTCATGTGTTTTAGCCTCCAGAGATATGGAAATGGGACAGCCCAACCCAGGACCATCCATGAAAAGGTCAAAAGCATCAAAAGAGAGAGGAGAAGGGAGGGCCAGAAGGAGATGGAGGGGGAGGGGGAAGTGGGACAGAGGGAGGAAGAGAGGGAGATGGAGGGAGGAGGAGGGAGGGAGGGAGGGGGAGGGAGGGGGAGGGAGGGAGGGAGAAGGGGGAAAGAGGGGGTGGAAGAGGGAGGGAGAAGGGGGAAAGAGGGGGAGGAAGAGAGGGAGGGAGGGAGAGGGGAAGAAGGGAGGAAGAGAGAGGGAGAGGAGGGAGAGAGAGAAGGGAGGGACAGAAGGAGAGGGAGGGAGAGAGAGTGGGAAGGAGAAGGGGGAAAGAGGGAGGAAGAGAGAGGGAGAGGAGGGAGAGAGAGAAGGGAGGGACAGAAGGAGAGGGAGGGAGAGAATGGGAGGGAGAGTGAAGGAGAAGGGGGAAAGAGGGAGGGGAAGGGAGGGAGGGAGAGGGATAGGGGAAGGAGGGAGGGAGAAAGTGGGAGGAAGAGTGAGGAGAAGGGGGAAAGAGGGAGGGGAGGGAGGGAGTGAGGGGGAGGGGAAGGAGGGAGGAAGAGAGGGAGGGAGTGGGAGGGAGAAGGGGAGTGAGGGGGAGAATGGAGAAGGAAGGGACAGAAGGAGAGGGAGGGAGGGGAGAGAGGGGGAGGGAGAGAGAGGGAAGGGAGAGAGAGGGAGGGGGAGGGAGGGGGAGGGAGAGGGAGGGAGAAGGTGGAAAGAGGGGGGAGGAGAGGGGGAGGGAGGGAGGGAGAAGGGAAGAAGGGAGGAAGAGAGAGGGAGAGGAGGGAGAGAGAGGAGGGAGGGACAGAAGGAGAGGGAGGGAGAGAGAGTGGGAAGGAGAGTGAAGGAGAAGGGGGAAAGAGGGAGGGGGAGGGAGGGAGAGAGAGTGGGAGGGAGACTGAGGGAGAAAGGGGAAAGAGGGAGGGAGAGGGAGGGAGAGACAGGGAGGGGAGAGAGAGAGATGGGAGGGACAGAAGGAGAGGAAGGGAGAGAATGGGAGGGAGAGTGAAGGAGAAGGGGGAAAGAGGGAGGGGAAGGGAGGGAGGGAGAGGGATAGGGGAAGGAGGGAGGGAGAAAGTGGGAGGAAGAGTGAGGAGAAGGGGGAAAGAGGGAGGGGAGGGAGGGAGTGAGGGGGAGAGGAAGGAGGGAGGAAGAGAGGGAGGGAGTGGGAGGGAGAAGGGGAGTGAGGGGGAGAATGGAGAAGGGAGGGACAGAAGGAGAGGGAGGGAGGGGAGAGAGGGGGAGGGAGAGAGGGGAAGGGAGAGAGGGGGAGGGAGGGGAGAGAGGGAGGGGGAGGGAGAGGGAGGGAGAAGGGGGAAAGAGGGGGGAGGAGAGGGGGAGGGAGGGAGGGAGAAGGGAAGAAGGGAGGAAGAGAGAGGGAGAGGAGGGAGAGAGAGGAGGGAGGGACAGAAGGAGAGGGAGGGAGAGAGAGTGGGAAGGAGAGTGAAGGAGAAGGGGGAAAGAGGGAGGGGGAGGGAGGGAGAGAGAGTGGGAGGGAGACTGAGGGAGAAAGGGGAAAGAGGGAGGGAGAGACAGGGAGGGGAGAGAGAGAGATGGGAGGGACAGAAGGAGAGGAAGGGAGAGAATGGGAGGGAGAGTGAAGGAGAAGGGGGAAAGAGGGAGGGGAAGGGAGGGAGGGAGAGGGATAGGGGAAGGAGGGAGGGAGAAAGTGGGAGGAAGAGTGAGGAGAAGGGGAAAGAGGGAGGGAAGGGAGGGAGAGGGGGAGGGGGAGGAGGGAGGAAGAGAGGGAGGGAGTGGGAGGGAGAAGGGGAGTGAGGGGGAGAGAGGAGAAGGGAGGGACAGAAGGAGAGGGAGGGAGGGGAGAGAGGGGGAGGGAGAGAGGGAAGCACAGAGACACAGAGAGAGAGGCTGAGAAGGTTTAGACCTGTTCACATAAATCAGTGGAACTTCAAACAGCTTCTCACTTCCCAAAGGAAAAAAATATATCATCCTAGTGTTGTTGGCGGCTCCTTATCCAGGAAGGCGATTTTCCCATTTCTCTTTCCAGAAAAATTTACAGTAACTTTTGTTTTCCTCCAGTCACCAAGCCAGGCCCAACCGGATCTAGGATTGGGATGTCAAACCTATGGCACACATGCCAGAAGTGGCACGCAGAGACATTTCTTGGGGTATGCGAGCCATTGCCCGTTGCTCTTCCAGGTTCCGGTGCGCTGACCAGCTGGTTTTCACATGCAAGGGAGCACTGAAAACCAAAAGAACAGCCGCCGGGTGAGCATGTGCGTGCCAGAAACATGATCTTCCAGTTTCTGGTACACGCATGCGCACTGGCCAGCTGCTCTTCGCGTGTGCATGCGCGCCAGAAACTGGAAGGCCAGGCAGCCAGCGTGCATGCGTGTGCTGGAAACTGGAAGATCATCTTCCTGGCGTGCGCATGCACTGTGGGCATATGCTCTTCCAGCTTCCGGCATGTGCATGTACTCAGTGCCAAAAAGGCTCTCCAACCCTGGTCTAGGAAAACTGTGCGTAACATAGCACCCCTATTTTATTTCGTTATTTATTAAAATTGCTCTCCATAAGGCAATTCCAGGTGGCTTAGAACATGGAAATAAGGATAGCCGGTGGTCCTTGCTTCACACTTACGACCGTTGTAGCATCACCATGGTCACGTAATGAACATTCAGAGGCTCGGCAACCAACTCTTATTTATGACGGTTGCAATTCCCCTGGGGTCGTGTGATTACTTTATACTTATTCCGATAAGCAAAATTCAATGGGGAAGCTACTTAACAACCATCTTACTCACTTAACTGCAGTGATTCACGTACGAATGGTGGCAAGAAATGTCATAAAATGGAGCAGAACTCACTTAATGACTATCTCAGTTAGCAACAGAGATTTTGGGTTGAATTGTGGTTGTAGGTTGAGAACTACCTGTATTTTATCAGGATTACAGTGCTCAAAATTCCTAATAATACTGTAACTGGAAGCTTTGGAAATGGTCTTTCCAGCCTGTTGGGGGAAAAACTTTTTTAAGGGGTTCACCCACTCACTGCCAGTCCTCTTTCTTTCTTTCTTTCTTTCTTTCTTTCTTTCTTTCTTTCTTTCTTTCTTTCTTTCTTTCTTTCTTTCTTTTTCTTTCTCCAGCTGTGTGCAGCAGCTTCCAAAAAAGCCAACACAGTGCTAGGCTGCATAAACAGAGGGATAGAATCAAGATCACGTGAAGGGTTAATACCACTTTATAAGGCCTTGGTAAGGCCACACTTGGAATACTGCATTCAGTTTTGGCTGCCATGATGTAGAAAAGATGTGGAGACTCTAGAAAGAGTGCAGAGAAGAGCAACAAAGATGATTAGGGAACCGGAGGTTAAAACATATGAAGAACGGTTGCAGGAACTGGGTGTGTCTAGTTTAATGAAAAGAAGGACTAGGGGAGACATGATAGCAATAGCAATAGCAGTTAGACTTATATACCGCTTCATAGGGCTTTCAGCCCTCTCTAAGCGGTTTACAGAGTCAGCATATCGCCCCCACAGTCTGGGTCCTCATTTCACCCACCTCGGAAGGATGGAAGGCTGAGTCAACCTTGAGCCGGTGAGATTAGAACCACTGAACTGCAGATAACAGTCAGCTGAAGTGGCCTGCAGTACTGCACCCTAACCACTGCGCCACCTCGGCAGTTCTCCAATATCTCAGGGGTTGCCACAAAGAAGAGGAAGCCAAACTATTCTCCAAGGTACCTGAGGGTAGAACAAGAAGCAATGGGTGGAAACTAATCAAGGAGAGAAGCAACTTAGAACTAAGGAGAAATTTCCTGGCAGAATAACCAGTGGAACAGAATTTGCCTCCAGAAGTTGTGGATGCTCCAACACTGGAAGTCTTTAAGAAGATATTGGATAGCCATTTGTCTGAAATGGTATAGAATTTCCTGCCTAGGCAGGGGGTTGGACTAGAAGACCTCCAAGGTCCCTTCCAACTCTGCTATTGTATTGTATTGTATTATTTATTTATTTATTTATTTATTTATTTTTCCTTCTGTCCTTCCTTCCTTCTTTCCTTCCTTCCTTCCTTTCTTTCTTTCTTCCTTTCTTTCTGTGGTTTGATTGATTCATAGCTCTTAATAGTATTTATTGGTTTGTTTGTTCATTTGCATTTGTTATTATTTTTACAAATAACTCAAGGCAGTAAACATATCCAAGACATCTTACTCCTCCTATTTAACCAATAACAACATCCCTTTAGGGACTCGCCCCAAATCTCCAAGATGACATTCATGACTAAGGCGGGACTAGAACTCTCAGTCCCCTGGTGATTGGCTCAAAGTCACCCAGCTGACTTTTATGTCTAAAGTGGGACTAGAACTCTCAAGTCTCCTGGTGATTGACTGAAAGTCACCCAACTGACATTCATGGCTAAGGCGGGACTAGAACTCTCAAGTCTCCTGGTGATTGGCTTAAAGTCACCCAGCTGACATTCATGGCTAAGGCGGGACTAGAACTCTCAAGTCTCCTGGTGATTGGCTTAAAGTCACCCAGCTGACATTCATGGCTAAGGCGGGACTAGAACTCTCAAGTCTCCTGGTGATTGGCTTAAAGTCACCCAGCTGACATTCATGGCTAAGGCGGGACTAGAACTCTCAAGTCTCCTGGTGATTGGCTGAAAGTCACCCAGCTGATATTCATGGCTAAGGCGGGACTAGAACTCTCAGTCTCCCGCATTCTAGCCTGGTGCCTAGCTTTTCCCCATGTGCTAGACAAATCCTCAGGCTGGAAACATGGAGAAATGTCTTGCTTAAGTTCATCAGGGCAAGGAAGTTCTCATAATGCTACATAAAGTCCATTTTGCCCACAAAGAAAAGTGCTTCAGAAGCAGTCTGGGGAATGGAGATTTTTTTTTAAAAAAAAATTAAGACTGTGGCTGAAGCCATTCAGTGAAAACCCCGGTGCTTTAGGATCCAGAAAATTGGGTTTGGGGAACCTAGTCTATTTGGCTACGATTACATTGCAAATTCTTTTGACTCCCCTGCTCCACACACACATAAACATCTGCAGGACCTGTGATGGTGACTTCCTTCTGATCTCATTGGCGGATTCAAAAGGCACCCAGCAGATCTCCAGATTCCTTCTTGGTCAACGTATGAGTTACAGTGATAATATCCATTTCTTCTGGGAGAGAACAAGCAGAATCAGGGAACTGAATTGCTTTTCTTACATTTTTAGAGGCTGGGTTAGAACTAATGAGGGAGGGAAGAAGGAGGGAGGGAGAAAGAAATGGAAAAAATGAAAGAATTAAGGAAGGAAGGAGAGGGAGGGAGGGAGGAAAAGGAAGGAAGGAAAAGATAGGGAGGCAGGGTGGGAGAGAGGAGAAAGGAAGGAAGGAAGGAAGGAAGGAAGGAAGGAAGGGGAGCGAGGAGGGAGTGATAAAGAAAAGAAAAAATGAAAGAAGGAAGGAAGGAAAAAAGCAAGAAAGAAAAAAAGGAAAAAGAAAGAAAGAAGGAAGGAAGGAGAGCGAGGGAGGAAAAGGAAAGAAGGAAATTAGGAAAGAGAGTGAGAGCGAGAAAAAGGGAGGGAGGGAGGAAAGGAAAGAGAAGGAAGGAAGGAGAGCAAGGGAGGAAAAGGAAGGAAGGAAATAGGGAAGGAGGGTGTGAGAGAAAAATGAAGTGAGGGAGAGTGGAAAGGACAGGAAGGAAAGAAGGAAGGAAGGAAAAAAGGAAAGAAAGGAGAAGGAAGGGGAGGGAGGGAAGAAAAGGAAGGAAGGAACTAGGGAAGGAGGGTGAGAGAAAGGGAGGGAGGGAGGAAAGGAAAGGAAGGAAGGAAGGAAGGAAGGAAGGAAGGAAGGAAGGAAGGAAAAAAGGAAAGGAACGAGAATGAAGAAAAGAAGGAGAGGGAGAGACAGAGGAAAAGGAAGAAAATAGGGAAAGAGGGTGAGAGAAAAAGGAAGAAAGGAGGGGGGAGGGAAGGGAAGGAAGAAAGGAAAAAGAAGGAAAGAGGGAGGGAGGAAAAGGAAGGAAGGAAATAGGGAAGGAGGGTGAGAGAGAAAAATGAAGTGAGGGAGAGAGGAAAGGACAGGAAGGAAAGAAGGAAGGAAGGAAAAAAGGAAAGAAAGGAGAAGGAAGGGGAGGGAGGGAAGAAAAGGAAGGAAGGAACTAGGGAAGGAAGGAAAGAAGGAAGGAAGGAAAAAAGGAAAGGAAAGAGAATGAAGGAAAGAAGGAGAGGGAGGGACAGAGGAAAAGGAAGAAAATAGGGAAGGAGGGTGAGAGAAAAGGAAGAAAAGAGGGGGGAGAAAAGGGAAGGGAAGGAAGAAAGGAAAAAGAAGGAAAGAAATAGGGAAGGAGGGTGAGAGGAAAGGGAAGGGCGGGAGGGAAGGAGGAAGGAAGGAAGGAAAGAAAGAGAGAGAGAGAGAAGGAACAAAGAAAGAAAGAAAGAAAAAAGAAAGAAAGAAAGAAAGAAAGAAAGAAAGTTGACAGCTCGTGCCCAGGGGTGGCCACTGCAGTTTAGCCATAATGCAGATAATGATTCTCCCCCTCTCTGCCTGGAGAGGAAACAAACGCCAGCCGCATGTGAACCAGGCATGCTAATTGTGCACACTGTGCGTTTTCAAGCGCTGGGACAGCGGAGGAGGCTGCCTAGCACCTCCGAGCTGCCGCTGCTGCCACCGCTACACCTTAGCGAAAGCCCCAAACGCGGCAGCCTCCCTCCCTCCATCGCTTCCTTGTACACAATTCCCCAAAGACGCTCTCGAGAGGAGAGGGGGAACTCATGGCACATGGCTTAGTGCACAGCAAGGGCAAATGAAGGTCAGCCCGAGCACATGCTCCCTGGTCCTTCTCCCCCCACCCCACCCCAGGGAAGCATCCTTTCAAAAGAGAGACGGAAGAAGGAGAAGATTACGAAGCCAAAAGGGTCACCGAGAGAGGAGGAGAAGGAGGAGGAGGAAATGAGAAGTAGGAGTTATACCTAGATAAATGTCTATGGAGATTCTCAGTCATCCATTCCAGATCATGGTTGTCCTAAAGGTGGACTACTGCAACGTGCTCTACATGGGGCAGCCCTTGAAGAGCATTCGGCGACTCCAGCTTGTCCAGAATGCAGCCGCGCGAGCGATCGTGGGTGCACCTCGGTTCACCCACGTAACACCTGTCCTCCATGAGCTGCACTGGCTGCCTATTGGTCTCCGGATACGCTTCAAGGCGCTAGTCGTCACTTATAAAGCCCTTCATGGTATTGGACCTGGGTACTTGAGAGACCGCCTGCTGCCAATTACCTCCACTTGACTGATCAGATCCCACAGATTAGGCCTCCTCCGAATTCCATCCGCCGGCCAATGCCGACTGGCGACTACCCGGAGGAGGGCCTTCTCTGTGGCTGCTCCGACCCTCTGGAACAAACTCCCCGTGGAGATTCGAACCCTCACCACCCTCCAGGCCTTCCGCAAAGCCCTTCAAACCTGGCTCTTCCGACAGGCCTGGGGCTAAAGAACCGTTGCCCCACTTCGAATGGTATGGCTGCTGTGTGTTTTAAACCATGTATTGTTTTGTGTCATTTTTAATTTTGTCTGTATCCCCCCCTTCCCTGGTTGAGTTGTGAGCCGCCCTGAGTCCCCTTCGGGGGAAAAGGGCGGCATATAAATAAAATCAACATAACAACATAACATAACATAAAAAGAAGGACTAGGGGAGACATGATAGCAGTCTTCCAATATCTCAGGGGCTCCACAAAGAAGAGGGAGTCAAGCTATTCTCCAAGGCACCTGAGTGTAGAACAAGAAGCAATGGGTGGAAACTAATCAAGGAGGGAAGCAACCTAGAACTAAGGAGGAATTTCCTGACAGTGAGAACAATCAATGAGTGGAACAACTTGCCTCCAGAAATTGTGGATGCTCAGATGTTCCACTG
This sequence comes from Thamnophis elegans, assembly GCF_009769535.1. Lineage (NCBI taxonomy): Eukaryota > Metazoa > Chordata > Lepidosauria > Squamata > Natricidae > Thamnophis > Thamnophis elegans. Next base: position 9,903 of record NW_022473618.1, read on the forward strand.
ATTAATTGTTCAAACTGTCAGGAAATTTCTCCTTAGTTCTAGGTTGATTCTCTCCTTGATTAGTTTCCATCCATTGCTTCTCATCCTGCCTCCAATTGCTTTGGAGAGCAGACTGTGGCCCTCACCTTCCCTGTAGCAGCTCGTTAGAACTCATGTCTGAATTCTACCAGACGCAGAATATTGCCTGCCTCTTGTGGTGTCAGGAAAAGGAATTTAAATTTCACCGTTTCCAACTTGCCTTCCAAACACTCAACATCTGGATCCTCCACCTAATTTGGCTTCAGATATTCGAGCTGCTAAAGTGATTTCCTTCTCCCTGCCAAAAGAGGGAGGTTTTGCGAGGGTGTTTATGGAGGTTTGAAATATTGTTTTAATAAAGGGCTCCGGTTATTGGCATTCTATGAAGCACCTGGGACTCGCCTCCCTTGGCGTGCAAAGATTTTCAGGAGTCTCGACTCTCAAGTGAAAAAATGAAGTGGGCTGGGCTGTTAGGAGCAGCCAGATGTGCAGAAACAGTTCGACAGTTTACAGCATGAGGGTCAAACTCAACGCCGGTAGGCCGGATCTGGCCCGCGGGGTGCTTGGATCTGGCCCAGCGGTGGAATTCAATTTTTTTTACTATTGATTTTGTGGGCATGGCTTGGTGGGTGTGGCATGACTTGGTGGGCGTGGCTTGGTTGGCGTGGCAGGGGAAGGATACTTTAAAATATTCATTCCCTTCATTTCACTTCTGGGGAAGGTTACTGCAAAAACCCCATTTCCTCCCGATCAGCTGGGACTCAGGAAGCACAAAATAGATGTGGGCGGGGCCAGCCTGAAGTGGCATTTACCAGTTCTCCAAACTACTCAAAATTTCCACTACCGGTTTTCCAGAACTGGTCAGAACCTGCTGAAATACCACCTCTGATCTGGCCTATGGGCCCCCCCTGGAAACAGCAAAGGATCGGCCCCTGGTGCCTTTGCCAGCAAAAATTGAGCTCGGGGGGGCCGTGCGTCTCCCCGCCGCCCGGGTGGGGGAGTCAGTTTTCACTGGCAGATAGCTAGCCAAACAAACTAAAAGCAAAGCAAAAGGTGGAATGTTTCCCCTTTTGCATTTGAAGATGCAAGAAGGAACAGGAAAGGAGAAAGGGAAAGAGGAAAGACAAAAAAGGAAAAGATGGGAAGAGAGCAAGGAGGGAAAAAATAAGGAAAGAGGAGAAGGGAGAAGAAAGGAGAATGAAGACAGAAGGAAAAAGGAAGGAAGGAAGGAAGGAAGGAAGGAAGGAAGGAAGGAAGGAAGGAAGGAAGATTATAATGAGAGTGAGGAAGGGTCTCAGGGGAGTCTTGACCATCACAGGTGTGCCTCCCCCAGACACAAGTAATGTTGAGCTGGCCACACCCATCCTGGCCACATCTACCCCGACCACACCCCAGACACCCCACAGGTCAAACACAATGGTGATACGGCTCTCAATAAAATTGAGTTTGACACCCCTGGTCTACAGTCTCCGCTCCTCCTCTGGCTGATGCGAAAGCCACAGCTGGAACAGCTAGTTGAAACTCTCACGTCAACCTCTTAGCCCACAAGCCATTGCTTTCATATATGTGTTATCTACAAAGCTGATGGGGAGGCGATTAGAAACGATGCCCATCTGCTCCGAGCAGCTCAAACAGGCTGATCTGAGAAGGGGCCACAGAAAACAATTCCCGAATTGTACAGGTAGTCCTTGACTTACAGCCGTTCACTTACTGGCCATTCGAAGGAACAACAGCAGTGGGAAAAGGCACTTGTGACAGTTTTGCATTTATGACCATTGTGTGGTCATCAATGCAATGCTCATGTGATCAAACTTTGCCTGTTTGGCCACAGGCATGTATTTATGACGGTCGCAGTGTCCTTGGGGTGGGTGGGATGGGGTGTCACGTGATCCCCTTTTGCACCCTTCTGCCAAGCCAAGTCCAGGGGGAAGCCAGATTCACTTAACGACTGGGTGGCTAGCATCTGCAGTGATTCAGTCAAACCATGGGCAAGAAAGATTGTAAAACGAGGCCAAACTCACGTGACAATTGTCCGGCTTAGCGATGGAAATTTTGATCGTAAATCTTTCAGATTAACAAAGACCTTGTAGGTCATGTAGTCCTACCCCCCGCTCAAGCGGGAGACCCTACACCAGTGAAGGCAAACCTTTTCAGCACTGAGTGCCCACACCGGAATGGGTGTGTGTGTGTGCATGCACCGGAGCACCAGAGTGCCGGAAATTCAAAGACAAGCTGGCCGGTTTGCATGGGCATGCCGGCCAGCTGCTCTTCTGATTTCCAGTGCAGCAGCTGGTCTTTGTGCATGCTGGAGCACCAAAAACCTGAAGATCACCTGGCCGGCACGCATATGCACACCAGAGGTGGCATTCAGCAGGTTCTGACCAGTTCTGGAGAACCAGTAGAGGAAATTTTGAGTAGTTTGCAGAACTGGGAAATACCACCTCTGGCTGGCCACGCCCCTATCTATTCTCTGCTTCCCGAGTCCCAGCTGATCGGGAGGGAATGGGGATTTTGCAGTATCCTCCCCCTGCCAGGTCCACCAAGCCACGCCCATAGAACCAGTAGTAAAATAATTTGAATCCCACCATTGATGCAAGCCGGCCAGCTGGTCTTCGGGTTTCTGGTGCTCCAGCATGCATAAAAACCAGCTGGCCGGCACACATGCATGTGCCGGAAACCAAAAGAGCAGCTGGTGACAGCACGCCTGCCCACAGAAGTGGCGATGAAGCTCCCACAACTTCTGAAGGCAAGTTGTTCCATTGGTTGATTGTTCTCACTGTCAGAAAGTTTCTCCTTTTTTCTACGTTGAATCTCTCCTTGATCAGTTTCCATCCATGATTCCTTGTCTTGCCCTCAGCTGCTTTAGAAAATAGCTTGACCCCCTCCTCTCTGTGGCAGCCCCTCAAATATTGCAACACTGCTTTCCTGTCTCCCCTGGTCCTTCTCTTCACTAGACTAGCCAGGCCCAGTTCCTGCAATCGTTCATCGTATGTTTTAGCCTCCAATCCCCTAATTATCCTGGTTGCTCTTCTCTGCACTCTTTCTAGAGCCAAGCACTATCTGTGTTCCTTCAGACCGATTTCCTGAATCAGTGGAAATCAAACAGCCATTCCTGGACATCAGGGTGATGGGTAAGGAGGTTGCAAAGGGACTATATTGTATAGAACATGGGATGACTACAGCTAAGAAAATGGGGTTTTAATAGCATTGCTTGGAGGGAGAGTGATAGAAGACAGCTTTCTCCAGCTGAGCACCCCAAATTAGACTTGGAAATCTTTCCTTTAAATTCCTTAAATTTTGGAGCGTCGAGGACAGGAAGGGAGATGCTGGTTGTAGAAGGAGAGCGTTGGAAATTGTGAGCCCTTCCGTTGGAAGCTGAGTTTATATTTAAGCTTTCTCCAAGTCCAGGAGGCCTGTCTCATTACTCTTGGGTTGTTTGGTCAACAAATTCCACTGGCAGAATTGCAGGGAGGGTACTGCAAATAATGGGCAGGGGGGCATGATGGAGCAGCTGGCCTGTTGGAGTTGTGGGTGGTGTTCTGACCCAGGCTTCCTGAGAGCATGAAGCAAACTCCTTGTCCCGACAAAAACCCTTTTATTAATTGACTGTGAATTCTGCTCATTCCCATCCAGCAAAGTCTTTCAAAGGAGGATTTATAGTCACAGACCTTATCTGGCTTGGAGAGCTGACAGGCCGATATCTGCAAAACTTGGCAAAGAGTCTCGGAGAGTCACGAACCAATTAAACAAACTAATTGTCTCCTGCAAACTCCACTCCCCTTTCACTCCTCTTTTATTTCCTCTGGGAAAGGCCATTCATCGTCCACCTGGGGCCTCACTCCCAAGTCAATCCCTGTTCTTTAGCTGTTCCCTTCATCTGCAGCTCTGCACACGCGCACACTGGGAACAGGCTCCAGCTGTTCATCTGCCTCACTGATGTCTGACTCTGAAGGCAGCTGATAACTGGCATACGGCTCTGGTCCCCTCTCTGCCTCCGATGCAGAGCCCTCGTCCAAGCCTTCCCCAGACTCCAGGACTGGCCCATGTTCTTCCCCAACCTCCTCAACCTGTCCGAAACTGCTGCCAGCTCCACTGACCGCTGGCGGGCCACAACAGGTGGCTCCATTCTTGGAGGCATTCAAAGATAGATTCGACAACCATTTGTCTGAGACAGTTTAAGGCAGAGGTGTCCAACCTTCTCAACTTTAAGACTTGTGGACCTCAACTCCCAGAATTCCCCAGGCAGCCACAGGTTCATATGTTGGCTGGGAAATTCTGGATCGTGAAGTCCACAAGTCTTTAAATTACCAATTTGGACGCCCCTGGTATGAAACCTCTTGCCTCGAGCAAGGGTTGGATTAGGAATAGACTGGGCAACCATTTGCCTGAGATGGTATTAGGCGGAGGTGTCCAACCTTGGCAACTTGAAGACTTGTGAACTTCAACTCCCAGAATTCCCCAGGCATCATGTGGACCCATGACTAGCTAGGGAATTCTGGGTGTTGAAGTCCACAAGTCTTAAAATTGCTAAGGATGGGACACCTTGGATGGGAAATTCTGGGAATTGAAGTCCACAAGTCTTAAAGTTGACAAAGTTGGACATCCCTGGTACAAAATATTATGCCTTGAACAGGGGCTTGGACTAGAAGACTAGGAGACCTCCAAGGGCCCTTCCCGTCCTATGATTCTATGATTGTATATAGGCCTGTACTACGCCTTGCCCTCTTTGGTTTTAAAGGGACAGTACCTGTTTTTCATCTCTAGTCTAAAGGAATATAAGAAAGCTCAAATGTAGAGGATGCTACACCAGATCTAATCCCCCTCAATGTTGAGTGATGTGAAAGAGTCAGGGAACACCCCAAACCCTAAATTAGAACGAGCAAGCTGCAATGACCCCCATTCACAAGACATGCAATGGCCAAGCAAATAGCTACGGTACCGTTACCAAATTTGCATGCCAGAGGCTGTTGTGTCCCAGGGGAAAATGGTTCACTTCCAGGTACCAATGTTGTGCACCACTCAGTCTCACTTCCTGATTTTTGTCAATCTGGATGTCAGGCCTGAAGCGGTTCCTTTAAGAATCTTTGGCCTGCCACACTCTCATTAAGGGGGCGGGGGAATAGCAAGGGGTAGAATGTATTGTTTTCAAAATAAAAAATTCCTTTCTAGAAGCTCAAAGTCATGTTTTGTCTCCGCACCTTTGCACCTGACCGGAAGCAGCTGGGTGTAGGTGCTAGCGTGAAAGAAGACGATTAGACCATGTGATGGATTTGTGGGTGTGGGGACAAGATCATGAACTTTTAACTGGGTGGGGTTCTGATGTCATTTCCAGAATTGGGATCCCCCAGCAATGTGCTAAGATGTCTGCTTTATTAAATTGGAACTTTAAGGATCGTTTTGCCTTGGACTCTGATTTAATTCTACATGTTACAGAAAATGCTGACATTGGATTTTCTAAGCATCTGCAAAGCAGGCAGGGGACCTGTCCCGTTGTATTTATTTTTCCCGATTGAAAATTCTTCGACCCCTCTTTCAAACCAGCGGTCCTCTCTGTCCAAAATGTGAAAAGGGGGGGGGGGTCAAAGAGGCCCTCTATGTCAAAATTGAACAAGCTTCTCTCAACAGAGGGGAAGGGAATACGACATCATCTCTCTCCAGTCTGCAACACGGTCCTTTCAGCGGTTCCAAGAAGGCTCCACATCCCTTTGCACCACTCAGGTGACCCTGGGGGACACAGATAAATCTCATAGTGCTTTACATCCTTCTCTAAGCAGTTTGCAGAGTCAGCATCTTGCCCCCAACAATTGCGCTCCACATTGTGCCATCCTCAGAAGATGGAAGGCTGAGTCAACCTTGAGCCGGTCAGGATCGAACTCCTGGCGGTGGGCAGAGTTTGCCTGCAATACTGCATGCTAACCACTGCGCCACCATGGTTCTAAATCCTCCCTCAGAATAGATTGTGTAGGGCTTTGGGGGGTCTGCATTGAAGAAGATGATAGTTCATTCAATCATAAAGTGGAGCAGATGACCTTCAACCAGTTGTTAATCTACTTCTTGGGTTGTGATAGAGGAAATTGAAGGGGGAAGGAAGGAATCATCTTCCTTGCCAGGGAGCCAGAGGCAGATGTGATCCTTAGGTATTGATTTAATTTTAAGTGTTTCTGAGTCGGCTTGACATTCTAAGGAGTTTATTCAAAATTAAATCCACAGGACCTTTGCACATTAAGATTCGCAGAAGGGAATTTCAAAGATCTTCTAGATTTCCATTTGCACTCAAATTAGTTTACAGCAGGGGAGGGGAACTATGGCCCTTTGATGACTTGTGGACTTCAACTCCCAGAATTCCAGAGCCAGCATAGAATTCTGGGAGTTGAAGTCCACAGGTCGTAAAGGGGCCATTGTTCCCCACCTCTCATTTACAGGTAGTTCTTGACTTAATGACTATAACTGAGCCCAAATTTTCTGTGGTTAAGCGAGATATAAAACTCACTTAACAATCACGTCGCTCTGCAAAGGAAATGTGGGGCTCAATTGTGGCCATAAGTTGAGGACTATCACTGGTTTGGTTCAGGAAGAAGAATCGACTCTTCTTCAAAGGTCTGCTTTTATCTCTTTATCTCAGGAGTCAGCTACCCGCAGCTGTGGAGCCGCATGTGGCTCTTTCATCCTTCTGCTGTGGCTCCCTATCATTGGTCGGCTTCCACAATTGATAGGGCTTTCGGTTACGACAGGTAGAGGAAAAAGGACACCCTGCTAGGAGGGGACTCTATGGTGGGGGGAACTGGACTTCCGGTTGGCAGAAAAAAAAGGACGCCACACTAGGAGGGGACTCTATGGTGGGGGAACTGGACTTCCGGTTGGCAGAATAAAAAGGACGCCACACTAGGAGGAGACTCTACGGTGGGGGAACTGGACTTCCGGTTGGCAAAATAAAAAGGACGCCACACTAGGAGGAGACTCTACGGTGGGGGAACTGGACTTCCGGTTGGCAAAATAAAAAGGACGCCACACTAGGAGGAGACTCTACGGTGGGGGAACTGGACTTCCGGTTGGCAAAATAAAAAGGACGCCACACTAGGAGGAGACTCTACGGTGGGGGAACTGGACTTCCGGTTGGCAAAATAAAAAGGACGCCACACTAGGAGGAGACTCTACGGTGGGGGAACTGGACTTCCGGTTGGCAGAATAAAAAGGACGCCGCACTAGGAGGAGACTCTACGGTGGGGGAACTGGACTTCTAGTCGACTCCATAATTGAACGAGGGGCTTCCAGTTAGGACCTTTGAGTGTTTAAGATTGCCGACCCCTGCCTTATCTCATAGATGAATTTGCTTCCATTCAGGTATCACCACAAGAACTTCTCAGAGGCAACATCTGGAGAACATCTGGGAAGGAGGTCCTTGCCCTGTCTTTCCCTGCACTGCACTTCCCTATCTACAGATCATCTGTGGTCTCACATTTCTACAGATAGTTTGGCCTAAGGGTTTAATCCAAAAGCTAATACAATCCTTGGTTGTATCAACAGAGGCATGGAATCAAAATCACTTGAAGTATTAAGACCACCTTATAAAGCCTTAGTAAGGCCACACCTGGAATCCAGCATCCAGTTTTGGTCATCACATTACAAAAAAAGACCTTGAGGCTTTGGAAAAAGTACAAAGAAAAGCAACTAAGAATGAACTTCCTGGAGGCGTGTTGGGCCGTTTTTGCCCTCCGGAGGCTTCAGGAAAGTCTCTTGAAGCCTCCGGAGGGAGAAAAATCGGCCAATGGGCAACCCAGAAGTTAATTCCCGAACTTCCGTTGGGCCCCGTTGGGTCGTTTTTCATCCTGCCCAGGCTTCTGAAGCCTCCGGAGGGCAAAAAACGGCCCAAAGGCAAGAACAAAAATCAGCTTGCCAGCGCGTCAGTGGTGAGTTCCGGCCAGTATGCCCCAGTACTGGCGTATTGATGGCAGCTGGGAACAGCAGCCACCGTACCAAAACGGTGATTTGGAGGGCCCCACCCGCTCGCCCTCGTTCCTTACCTCTATTTGAGCTAACCGGGCCTTTGGCGTACGCATAGACAGCGTATGGCATCTGCACGACCTCCGCTGAGCAGCTGGAGCGTCGCAGGGTGGTAGGTGCAGATGCATGCGCAGCTCGTGTGCCCGTGGAGGACACCTGGCCACGTCACACAGTACCGGTTGCGACGGGATCCAGAACCCACCACTGCAGCGTGCGTATGCGCGCTGGAGCCGGCAGGGCAATGCCTCGCGTGCCCTCAGAAATGGCTGCACATGCTACAGGTTCGCCATCCCCGTGGCACGACAAAACCGTGCTCGACTAAAGCGCACCCAATTAAACCGCGTCGCTGACGTCATCAACAGGGCGACAACAGCGAGCGCGGAGAAAGAAGGGCGCTTTAAATAGCGCTTTAAAAGCAAGCCGATTCAACTTAAGGTAAGGGTTAGGGTTAGGGTTAGGGTTAGGGTTAGGGTTAGGGTTAGGGTTAGGGTTAGGGTTAGGGTTAGGGTTAGGGTTAGGGTTAGGGTTAGGGTTAGGGTTAGGGTTAGGGTTAGGGTTAGGGTTAGGGTTAGCTTTAGGGTTAGCTTTAGGGTTAGCTTTAGGGTTAGGTTTAGGGTTAGGGTTAGGTTTAGGGTTAGGTTAAGGGTTAGGGTTAGGGTTAGGGTTAGGTTAAGGGTTAGGGTTAGGTTAAGGGTTAGGTTTAGGGTTAGGTTTAGGATTAGGTTTAGGGGGGTTAGGTTTAGGTTTAGGGGTTAATTTTAGCTTTAGCGTTTACAGCGTGCTTCTGTCTCCGCGCTGTTGTCGCCCTGTGATGACGTCAGCTACGCAATTTCGTCGAGCGCGCTTTAGTCGAACGCGGTTTTGTGGTGGAACCCGCCATCCCACCTTGATTCAATTGAAAGGACTTCTGGCAGAAGTCCTTCTTACAGGTGAATAATCAGAATGAAGGGATCTTGGCCATTAGAGTTAGCAAATGGCAACCGAAGAGCAGGTAGGGCCTTAATTTAATTAATTAATTAATGCTGCCTGACGCCTTTTCCAATCCATGTGCAAGATGTCACTTTTCTTCCAATGCATCATTTCCCCACCAGAGTCCTTTAACAATCATTCACTAACGCAGATTCCAGCTTCTGCTCTGACTTACCTAGCTTCCCGCTTAGAAGCATCATTGTTCCTGGAAATAGTGGATGTTTTTCACTGTCACCGGTTTTGCAACACTATCCCCCAATTTAACAGAATAACAGGGCTGGAAGGGATCTTGGAGGTCTTCTAGCCCAACCCCTCTGCTCAAGTAGGAGACCCTGCACCATTTGGGACATACGGCTGTCGATATCTCTTCTTTAAAAACCTCCACTGTCCACCCACAACTTCTAGAAGCAAACTGCTCCACTGATTAATTGTTCCCAATGTCAGGAAATGTCTCCTTCTTTTTAGATCGGTTTTCTCCTTGATTAGTTTCCATCCATTGCTTCTTGTCCTGCCTTCAGGTGACCTTGGACCTGTCCCTCTCTCTTAGCCAAGGTGGTGCAGTGGTTAAATGCAGCACTGCAGGCTACTTCAGCTGACTGCAGTTCTGCAGTTCGGCTGTTCAAATCTCACTGGCTCAGGGTTGACTCAGCCTTCCATCCTTCCGAGGTGGGTAAAATGAGGACCCGGATTGTTGTTGGGGGCAATATGCTGACTCTGTAAACCGCTTAGAGAGGGCTGAAAGCCCTATGAAGCGGTATATAAGTCTAACTGCTATTGCTATTGCTATTAGCCCTAGGAAGGAGGCAATGGCAAGCTACTTCTGAACATTTTTTTGCCAAGAAAACTGCAGGAACTTATAGAATAACAGTGTTAGAAGGAACCTTGGAGATCTTCTAGTCCAACCCCCTGTTCAAGCAGGAGACACTTCACCAGTGATGGTGAACCTATGGCACGTGTGCCGTTGCCCGTTGCTTTTCTGGGTTTGGGGGCGCATAGCAATAGCAGTTAGACTTATATACCGCTTCATAGGGCTTTCAGTAAGCGGTTTACAGAGTCAGCATATCGCCCCCACAATCTGGGTCCTCATTTTATTTTTATTTATTATTTATTAATTAATTAGACATATACCGCTTCATAGGGCTTTCAGCCCTCTCTAAGCGGTTTACAGAGTCAGCATATCGCCCCCACAATCTGGGTCCTCATTTTATTTTTATTTATTATTTATTTATTAATTAGACTTACATACCGCTTCATAGGGCTTTCAGCCCTCTCTAAGCGGTTTACAATTTATTTATTTTTTAGCAAATTGAGTCAGCAACTTGCCCCCACAGTCCGGGTCCTCATTTCACCCACCTCGGAAGGATGGAAGGCTGAGTCAACCCTGAGCCGGAGAGATTTGAACCGCTGAATTGCAGATAGCAGTCAGCTGAAGTGGCCTGCAGTACTGCACTCTACCCACTGCGCCACCTCGGCTCATTAGCATGTGGTCTTCGGAAATGTGGCAGCGCCAGAAACTGGAAAAGCAGCTCCCTGGCATGTGCCGGGAAGCTGAGCTTCCAGTTTCCGACACGCACATGCGCGTCAGGGAGCTGATCCTCCAGTTTCTGGCGCTCCCGTGCATGCACGCCAGAGAGCAGCTCTTCTGTTTTCCAGCACTGCCCTACACCACAGGCTCATACTCCTATTTCAGGACTTGGTGCAGAAAAGGTTTGCCAACACTGCCCTATACTGTTACAGACAAGTGGCAGTTCAGCCTCTTTCCGGTGATGGGCCCACCCACAACTTCTGAAGGCAAGCTGTTCCATTGGTTCATTGTCCTGCCACGAAATTTCTCCTCAGTTCTAAGTTGGTCCTCTCTTCAATTAGATTCTATCCATTGTTTCTTGTTCTGCCCTCAGGTGCTCTGGACAATAGCTTGACCCCCTCTTCTTTGTGGCAGCCCCTGAGATATCAGAAGACTGCTATCATGTCTCCCCTAGTTCTTCTTTCCATTAAACTAGACATACCCAGTTCCATTGTTCCATTGTTTCAGCCTCCAATCCCCTAATCATCTTCCTTGCTCTTCTCTGCTTCTCTCCTTGATTAGTTTCCACCTTTTGCTTCTTGTTCTACCCTCAGGTGCCTTGGAGAATAGCTTGACTCCCTCTTCTTTGTGGCAACCCCTGAGATATCGGAAAAGTGATATCATAGCAATAGCAGTTAGACTTATATACCGCTTCATAGGGCTTTCAGCCCTCCCTAAGCGGTTTACAGAGTCAGCATATCGCCCCCACAGTCTGGGTCCTCATTTCACCCACCTCGGAAAGATGGAAGGCTGAGTCAACCTTGAGCCGGTGAGATTAGAACCGCTGAACTGCAGATAACAGTCAGCTGAAGTGGCCTGCAGTACTGCACCCTAACCACTGCGCCACCTCGGCTCTTATCATGTCTCCCCTAGTCCTTCTTTTCATTAAACTAGACATACCCAATTCCTGCAACTGTTCTTTGTGTCTTATCCCCCAGCCTCCTAATCATTTTTGTAGCTCTTCTCTGCACACTCTCTTTTTTAATATAGTGGTGATCAAAACTGGATGCCGTATTCCGAATGTGGCCTTACTAAGGCATTATAAAGTGGTATTAACACTTCACGTGATCTTGATTCTATTCCTCTGTTGATGCAGCCTAGAACTGTGTTGGCTTTTTTGGCAGCTGCTGCACACGGCTGGCTCCTATTTAAGTGATTGTTCAGGACAAGATCCCACTCAAGTTATTACTGTTGAGCCAGGTATCACCTATTCTACACCTGTGCATTTGGTTTCTCTTGTCTTGACTGATTGGAATCTCTTATTGCCTTCTCCTAACTTATCAATGTGGCTACCGCTAGCAGAGTTTGACATATTTTGAGGCGAAAACAGTGGTGGGTTTCACATTTTATTGCCACCAGTTCGCCCCCCCCCCCCGCATGCATACCTGCTTCACGGGCTCATGTGCCTGTCCGTGCATGCACCCAGCCTTCCGCACATTTGATTTGCTCACGCATAAGCCTTCTGGGCATGTGCCCGGCCTCAAAAACATGCTTAAATAGGACAGCATAGAGCCAGGGTGGAGGGGAGCGGAGGGGACAGGCCCACCCATGATTTCAAGTGAACCAGTCCGAACCGGCTGAATACCTCCTCTGGGCTAAATATATATCTGACCCTGAATCCATCTGTTCCAGTTGGGAATTTTGAAACTGAATCAAAGTTTGACTGCTTCCAAGAAGACAAAAGGGATACCTGTTGCAAGGCAAAACTGAGTCCTTTGGGAGTTGAGATGTTTCCCCTTCAAAATCTTTTACACACCTTTAGCAACCGCAATTTTCTAAGTCCCTGTTTCAATAAAGTTGCCACCACAATTAAGCTTGCAAAAATTAAGCGTTTGATGCCCCAGTTTTTTGACTGAGTGTATATTCCTACTGGTTTGGACGGGGTCAGCTGAACCGGTAGTAGCTTGGCAACCTGGGTCGCTGGAACCGGAAGTGACCCAGGCCTGCCATGCCCCCAAACTGGTTCTACCGGTGGCACCATAGGTGGCTCCATCTTGTTTTTTGCTTCTGCGCCTGACAGTTCTAAGCTCTTCTATAGAAGAGGTTCCACAAATCTACAGTGCTGTTTAGAACCGGTTCCAGCTCCCTCCCCCCGCCTGTCCGCACATCATCAAGATGAAGAGCGAGAGGAGGAATTCTGGGAGTTGAAGTCCACAAGTCTTAAAGCTATAAAGTTTGAACACTCCTGGGGTTTTTTCCTAAAGGGTTAGGGGTGCAAGGTTTTCGTAACTTGACAGCTTTAAGACTTGCGTGCTTCAAATGCCAGAGTTGGCCATGCCCCCAGTCACATGACTGCCAAGCCACTCCCACTCGGTCACATGGCTGGCAAGCCACTCCCACTCGGTCACATGGCCGGCAAGCCACTCCCACAAAGCAGGCCACACCTATAGAAAAGGTTCTAAAAAATTTTGAAACCCACCATTGTTCTGCGGATGTGCAGAGCAATTTTAGTTGTACTGTGCATGTACACACACATGCCGTGCGTCCCTGAGCAAACCGCCAGTAGTCTCTGCTGGAACCCACCCCTGGTGTGTGTGTGTGTGTGTGTGTGTGTGTGTGTGTGTGTTTGTGTGTGTGTGTGTGTGTTCGTTCTTGAGATCCTTGAGAAATTTAAATTTTATATATCCTCGACTTACACAATAGAGCCCAAACTTTCTGATGCTAAGCAAAATATTTGTCAACTGAGTTTTGCCCCGTTTCGAGACTTTTCTTGCCTCATTTGTTAAGTGAAATCACTACAGTTGCAAAATTAGTAACACGGTTGTTAAGTGAATCGGGTTTCCCCATTGACTTCGCTTGTCAGACGGTCGCAAGAGGGGATCACAGGATTCTGGGACACTGCAGACGTCATAAATGGAAGTCAGTTGCCAAGCACCTGAATTTTGATCATGTGACCATGGGGATGCTTGCAATGGCCGTACGTGTGGAAAACGATCGTGTCACTTTTTTAATAGCCGTTGCAACTCTGAACGGTCACTAAATAAACTGTTGTAAATCAGGGACTACCTGTATTTTAATCTGCCTCCTACAACAGAAACAAATAATTTGTTTTGTGCCCAGGAGGGCCGGTTTAAAATGAAGGATTGCAAGAATATCTCAGGGATTGCCACAGAGAGGAGGGAGTCGAACTATTCTCCAAGGCACCTGAGTGTAGAACAAGAAGCAATGGGTGGAAACTAATCAAGGAGAGAAGCAATTTAGAACTGAGCAGAAATTTCTTGACAATTAGAACAATCAATCAGTGGAACAACTTGCCTTGCATTCACAGTGTTGTGAATGTTCCAACACTGGAGGTTTTTAAGAAGAGATTGGATAACCATTTGTCTGAAATAGTAGATGATTTCGTGCCCAAGCAGTGGGTTGGAGTAGAAGAGCTCTAAGTTCCCCTCCAACTCTGTTATTCTATATTCTATTCTATTCTACTATTCTATTCTTCTATTCTATTCTGTTCTTCTATTCTTTTCTATTCTATTATTCTCTTTTATTATTCTATTCTATTCTACTATTCTGTTCTGTTCTATTCTATTCTACTATTCTATTCTACATATTCTTTTCTTTTCTATTATTCTATTCTATTATTCTATTTTATTCTATTCTATTATTCTATTCCCTTCTCTATTCTATTCTATTATTCTATTCTATTCTATTATTCTTTTCTATTCTATTATACTATTCTGTTCTGTTCTATTCTAGTATTCTATTCTTCTATTCTTTTCTTATCTTTTCTATTATTCTATTCTATTCTATTTCCTTCTCTATTCTATTCTATTCTATTCTATTATTCTGTTCTATTCTACTATTCTGTTCTATTCTGTTCTATTCTTCTATTCTATTCACGATGCCTCTGCACTCTCTCCCTCTCTCTCTCTCTTTAAGTGATATGGGATCCTTCCCCTTTTTTGCTTCTTATTTCTAAAAAGGCCTGGTTGCTATTGAATTTTCATGTTTCATTGCTGCCCCATTTCATGAAGGTTTGGTCTTGGGGTTCATGGTACCCATCACTGGTACAGAAGCATCCCTGGCATGGTGATATCCTTGCATCTTCTTGCTTTTGGCTTAATCAAAAGTCTTTTTTTTTTCTACAGCCAGAGGGACGGGGGCAACGACTTTGTTAAGAACTCTTCTCTTGGAGAAAGCCCATCTGCAGTTGCTGGACTCTTCCTAGCAGCTGTCACTTCTCCTGCGAACCCAGACGCTTCCTGGCGATCTTGCTTTTAACTGGGTTGGCCGTGTGCCTGACTTTAGAGAGCTTCCTTTGAAAGGCTGTCAAAGGAGAAGCTTCAAGGCATCTTCCACTGAAAGATTTAAAAGGCGAAAAAAGGGAGAGCCGATGCCCTAACAGAGAGAGTAGCACGGCTCACCTGGTAACAGTTTCCTTCCTTGCAATGGAGAAATGGATTTAACTTTTTCTTCCATGGTGATCATTAACTCCAGTTTAAATCTAGACCTGCAGGCCACCTAATTCTTATTTTTAGTGCAAATTGATGGTGATGGTGGAGGGAGCCTTTCTTTCTTTCTTTCTTTCTTTCTTTCTTTCACTCTTTCTCTTTCCAATCCTCTTTCTTTCTCCTCTTTCTTTCTTTCCTTCTTCCCTTCCACCTTCATTTCCCCCCCACCCTCCCTCCCTCTTTCTTTCTTCCTTCCTTCCTTCCTTTTTGCCTTCTATAGCCTTTCCTCTTTTCCTTCCTTCCCCTTTCCTTCTTTCCTTCCTTCCTCATTCCCTCTCCATCCTTTCCTCTGTTACTTCCTCCCTCCCCCCCTCCCTCTCTTTCTTTCTTTCCTTTTCTTTCTTTCCCTTTCCTCCCTCCCTCCTTCTTTCTTTCTCTTTCTTTCTCTTTCCTCCCTCCCTCCCTCTTTCTTTTTTCTTTCCTTCCTTCTTTTTCTTCTCCTTCCTCCCTCCCTCTTTCTTTCTTTCTTTCTTTCACTCTTTCTCTCTCCAATTCTCTTTCTTTCTCCTCTTTCTTTCCTTCTTTCCTTCTACCTTCATTTCCCGCACCCTCTCTCTCTCTTTCTTTCTTCCTTCCTTTTTGCCTTCTCTAGCCTTTCCTCTTTTCCTTCCTTCCCCTTTCCTTCTTTCCTTCCTTCCTCATTCCCTCTCCATCCTTTCCTCTGTTACTTCCTCCCTCCCCCTCCCTCCCTCTCTTTCTTTCTTTCCTTTTCTTTCTTTCTCTTTCCTCCCTCCTTCTTTCTTTCTCTTTCTTTCTCTTTCCTCCCTCCCTCCCTCTTTCTTTTTTCTTTCCTTCCTTCTTTTTCTTCTCCTTCCTCCCTCCCTCTTTCTTTCTTTCTTTCTTTCTTTCTTTCCTCCTTCCTTCTTTCCTTCCTTCCTTCTAAGAGACAACCTCACCCCCAAATGATAGATCTCATCCTTTGCCTTCCCCACCCCCACCCCCATAATACTGGCTCAAGGGCTACAACCAACTCGAGCATTCATGCTTGTAAGGCATGCGGTCAAAATTCAAACAATTGGCAATTGCAATGTCCTAGGGTCATATCATCAGGATTTGAGACCTTTTGACAAGCAAAGCCAACCTGGGATGGCCAGATTCCCTTAAAAACCATGTGACTAACTTAACAACTGCAGTGATTCACTTTAACAACTGTGGCTAGAATTCACTTCACAGATGTTTCACTTAACAACATAAATTTGACACTCTATGGTGGTCGTAAGTTGAGGGTTACCTGTATGCAGCTCCTTCGAGTTCAGCTTGGGCAACTACACAGGTAAGCCCATGCACTAGTTGTCTCAAGTGATTGCCCTTGCCTTCGTCTTCGGGCTGAGACGGAGTGACTGGCCCAAGGTCACCCAGCTTAGCTTTGCACCTAAGGCATGTTCCGACCTAGGCTTCCCAAAAGCACGAAGCCGACTCCTCATCCTGATAAAACCTCTTTTATTTAAGTTGAAGTGAATTCCTCTCCAGCAAAGTCCCGGCCAACAGACTTTCAAGAGATTTCACAACCACAGACCTTGATCAGGCTTGGAGAGCTGCCAGGCCGATATCTTCCAAACGCCACTCTGTAGCAGACAATCCTTGGCAAGAAGTCAGGAACAGATCTTCACTCTAATGAATTGAACTAATTGTCTCCTGCAAACTCCCCTCCCCTTTCGCTCCTCTTTTATTCCCTATGGGAGGGGCCATTCACCGTCCACCTGTGGCTTTATACTCCCGAGTCAGCCCTTGTTCTTTAGCTGTTCCCTTCTCGTGGCAGCTCTGCGCATGCACACATTGGGAATAGGCTCCTGCTGTTCTTCTGCCTCACTGATCTCTGACTCCGAAGGCAGCTGAGAACTGGCATACGGCTCTGGCCCCATCTCTGCCTCCGACACAGAGCCCTCGTCCAAGCCTTCCCCAGCCTCCAGGACTGGCCCATGTTCCTCCCCACTGTCTGACTCTGCTGCCAGCTCCCCTGGCGGGCCACAACAACATTTGCAACAACATCACCGCTGTCTAGCTCTGAAGGCAGCTGAGAACTGCCAGGCAGCCTTAGCCCCATCTCTGCCTCCGATGCAGAGCCCTCGGCCGAGCCTTCCCCAGACTCCAGGACTGGCCCATGTTCCTCCCCACCCTCCCCACTGTCTGACTCTGCTGCCACATCCGCTGGCTGCTGGCGGGCCACCTCAAGGCAGAACTAGAACTCCCAGTGTCCCAGTTTCTAGTCCTATTCCTTGGATCACTACACTCAACCGAGCGTCTTGACAAGATTTATGTGTATATGATTTACACCTCAGCAAGGGAAAACGTTCCTCGTGAGTGATCCATGATCATGTCATTCCCACTGCAGTTCAGGGCACAATCAGGTTGTGCCCTCACAATGTTCTGCCTCAAGACAGTGGGGGAGGCTCCATTGGCAGCGGGGGGCGGGGGCGGGAAATAAAGCATCCATCAGAAAAACCACATCTATTTATATCACAAACCTTCCCAGCTCCACATATTTCATACCGAGCAAAAAATAAATGAAAACACAATTCGAAAGGCCTACCTACATCAAGCTCGCCTACCTTTTGCACCAAGAAAGAAGTTCACACCTGGGGTAAAATCGTGAAAAAT
>NW_022473618.1:32055-81130 GCF_009769535.1 Thamnophis elegans
ATTGGTCGGCTTCCACAATTGATAGGGCTTTCGGTTACGACAGGTAGAGGAAAAAGGACACCCTGCTAGGAGGGGACTCTATGGTGGGGGGAACTGGACTTCCGGTTGGCAGAAAAAAAGGACGCCCCACTAGGAGGGGACTCTATGGTGGGGGAACTGGACTTCCGGTTGCAGAATAAAAAGGACGCCACACTAGGAGGAGACTCTACGGTGGGGGAACTGGACTTCGGTTGGCAAAATAAAAAGGACGCACATAGGAGGAGGACTCTACGGTGGGGGAACTGGACTTCCGGTTGGCAAAATAAAAAGGACGCACACTAGGAGGAGACTCTACGGTGGGGGAACTGGACTTCCGGTGTGGCAAAATAAAAAGGACGCCACAACTAGGAGGAGACTCTACGGTGGGGAACTGGACTTCCGGTTGGCAAAATAAAAAGGACGCCACACTAGGAGGAGACTCTACGGTGGGGGAACTGGACTTCCGGTTGGCAAAATAAAAAGGACGCCGCACTAGGAGGAGACTCTACGGTGGGGGAACTGGACTTCTAGTCGACTCCATAATTGAACGAGGGGCTTCCAGTTAGGACCTTTGAGTGTTTAAGATTGCCGACCCCTGCCTTATCTCATAGATGAATTTGCTTCCATTCAGGTATCACCACAAGAACTTCTCAGAGGCAACATCTGGAGAACATCTGGGAAGGAGGTCCTTGCCCTGTCTTTCCCTGCACTGCACTTCCCTATCTACAGATCATCTGTGGTCTCACATTTCTACAGATAGTTTGGCCTAAGGGTTTAATCCAAAAGCTAATACAATCCTTGGTTGTATCAACAGAGGCATGGAATCAAAATCACTTGAAGTATTAAGACCACCTTATAAAGCCTTAGTAAGGCCACACCTGGAATCCAGCATCCAGTTTTGGTCATCACATTACAAAAAAACAGACCTTGAGGCTTTGGAAAAAGTACAAAGAAAAGCAACTAAGAATGAACTTCCCGGAGGCGTGTTGGGCCGTTTTTGCCCTCCGGAGGCTTCAGGAAAGTCTCTTGAAGCCTCCGGAGGGAGAAAAATCGGCCAATGGGCAACCCAGAAGTTAATTCCCGAACTTCCGTTGGGCCCCATTGGGCCATTTTTCGTCCTACCCAGGCTTCTGAAGCCTCCGGAGGGCAAAAAACGACCCCCAAAAAAGGCCAAAAATCAGCTTGCCAGCGCGTCAGTGGTGGGTTCCGGCCAGTACGCCCCAGTACTGGCGTATTGATGGCAGCTGGGAACAGCAGCCACCGTACCAAAACGGTGATTTGGAGGGCCCCACCCGCTCGCCCTCGTTCCTTACCTCTATTTGAGCTAACCGGGCCTTTGGCATACGCATAGACAGCGTATGGCATCTGCACGACCTCCGCTGAGCAGCTGGAGCGTCGCAGGGTGGTAGGTGCATATGCATGCGCAGCTCGTGTGCCCGTGGAGGACACCTGGCCACGTCACAAAGTACCGGTTGCGACGGGATCCAGAACCCACCACTGCAGCGTGCGTATGCGCGCTGGAGCCGGCAGGGCAATGCCTCGCGTGCCCTCAGAAATGGCTGCACATGCTACAGGTTCGCCATCCCCGTGGCACGACAAAACCGTGCTCGACTAAAGCGCACCCAATTAAACCGCGTCACTGACGTCATCAACAGGGCGACAACAGCGAGCGCGGAGAAAGAAGGGCACTTTAAATAGCACTTTGAAAGCAAGCCGATTCAACTTAAGGTAAGGGTTAGGTTTAGGGTTAGCTTTAGGGTTAGGTTAAGGGTTAGGGTTAGGTTTAGGGTTAGGTTAAGGGTTAGGGTTAGGGTTAGGGTTAGGTTAATGGTTAGGGTTAGGTTAAGGGTTAGGCTTAGGGTTAGGTTTAGGATTAGGTTTAGGGGGGTTAGGTTTAGGTTTAGGGGTTAATTTTAGCTTTAGCGTTTACAGCGTGCTTCTGTCTCCGCGCTGTTGTCGCCCTGTGATGACGTCAGCTACGCGATTTCGTCGAGCGCGCTTTAGTCGAACGCGGTTTTGTGGTGGAACCCGCCATCCCACCTTGATTCAATTGAAAGGACTTCTGGCAGAAGTCCTTCTTACAGGTGAATAATCAGAATGAAGGGATCTTGGCCATTAGAGTTAGCAAATGGCAACCGAAGAGCAGGTAGGGCCTTAATTTAATTAATTAATTAATGCTGCCTGACGCCTTTTCCAATCCATGTGCAAGATGTCACTTTTCTTCCAATGCATCATTTCCCCACCAGAGTCCTTTAACAATCATTCACTAACGCAGATTCCAGCTTCTGCTCTGACTTACCTAGCTTCCCGCTTAGAAGCATCATTGTTCCTGGAAATAGTGGATGTTTTTCACTGTCACCGGTTTTGCAACACTATCCCCCAATTTAACAGAATAACAGGGCTGGAAGGGATCTTGGAGGTCTTCTAGCCCAACCCCTCTGCTCAAGTAGGAGACCCTGCACCATTTGGGACATACGGCTGTCGATATCTCTTCTTTAAAAACCTCCACTGTCCACCCACAACTTCTAGAAGCAAACTGCTTCACTGATTAATTGTTCCCAATGTCAGGAAATGTCTCCTTCTTTTTAGATCGCTTTTCTCCTTGATTAGTTTCCATCCATTGCTTCTTGTCCTGCCTTCAGGTGACCTTGGACCTGTCCCTCTCTCTTAGCCGAGGTGGTGCAGTGGTTAAATACAGCACTGCAGGCTACTTCAGCTGACTGCAGTTCTGCAGTTCGGCTGTTCAAATCTCACCGGCTCAGGGTTGACTCAGCCTTCCATCCTTCCGAGGTGGGTAAAATGAGGACCCGGATTGTTGTTGGGGGTAATATGCTGACTCTGTAAACCGCTTAGAGAGGGCTGAAAGCCCTATGAAGCGGTATATAAGTCTAACTGCTATTGCTATTGCTATTAGCCCTAGGAAGGAGGCAATGGCAAGCTACTTCTGAACATTTTTTTGCCAAGAAAACTGCAGGGACTTATAGAATAACAGTGTTAGAAGGAACCTTGGAGATCTTCTAGTCCAACCCCCTGTTCAAGCAGGAGACACTTCACCAGTGATGGTGAACCTATGGCACGTGTGCCGTTGCCCGTTGCTTTTCTGGGTTTGGGGGCGCATAGCAATAGCAGTTAGACTTATATACCGCTTCATAGGGCTTTCAGTAAGCGGTTTACAGAGTCAGCATATCGCCCCCACAATCTGGGTCCTCATTTTATTTTTATTTATTATTTATTAATTAATTAGACATATACCGCTTCATAGGGCTTTCAGCCCTCTCTAAGTGGTTTACAGAGTCAGCATATCGCCCCCACAATCTGGGTCCTCATTTTATTTTATTTATTATTTATTATTAATTAGACTTACATACCGCTTCATAGGGCTTTCAGCCCTCTCTAAGCGGTTTACAATTTATTTATTTTTTAGCAAATTGAGTCAGCAACTTGCCCCCACAGTCCGGGTCCTCATTTCACCCACCTCGGAAGGATGGAAGGCTGAGTCAACCCTGAGCCGGAGAGATTTGAACCGCTGAATTGCAGATAGCAGTCAGCTGAAGTGGCCTGCAGTACTGCACTCTACCCACTGCGCCACCTCGGCTCATTAGCATGTGGTCTTCGGAAATGTGGCAGCGCCAGAAACTGGAAAAGCAGCTCCCTGGGATGTGCCGGGAAGCTGAGCTTCCAGTTTCCGACACGCACATGCGCGTCAGGGAGCTGATCCTCCAGTTTCTGGCGCTCCCGTGCATGCACGCCAGAGAGCGGCTCTTCTGTTTTCCAGCACTGCCCTGCACCGCAGGCTCATACTCCTATTTCAGGACTTGGTGCAGAAAAGGTTTGCCAACACTGCCCTATACTGTTACAGACAAGTGGCAGTTCAGCCTCTTTCCGGTGATGGGCGCACCCATAACTTCTGGAGGCAAGCTGTTCCATTGGTTCATTGTCCTGCCACGAAATTTCTCCTCAGTTCTAAGTTGGTCCTCTCTTCAATTAGATTCTATCCATTGTTTCTTGTTCTGCCCTCAGGTGCTCTGGACAATAGCTTGACCCCCTCTTCTTTGTGGCAGCCCCTGAGATATCAGAAGACTGCTATCATGTCTCCCCTAGTTCTTCTTTCCATTAAACTAGACATACCCAGTTCCATTGTTCCATTGTTTCAGCCTCCAATCCCCTAATCATCTTCCTTGCTCTTCTCTGCTTCTCTCCTTGATTAGTTTCCACCTTTTGCTTCTTGTTCTACCCTCAGGTGCCTTGGAGAATAGCTTGACTCCCTCTTCTTTGTGGCAACCCCTGAGATATCGGAAAAGTGCTATCATAGCAATAGCAGTTAGACTTATATACCGCTTCATAGGGCTTTCAGCCCTCCCTAAGCGGTTTACAGAGTCAGCATATCGCCCCCACAGTCTGGGTCCTCATTTCACCCACCTCGGAAGGATGGAAGGCTGAGTCAACCTTGAGCCGGTAAGATTAGAACCGCTGAACTGCAGATAACAGTCAGCTGAAGTGGCCTGCAGTAGTGCACCCTAACCACTGCACCACCTCGGCTCTTATCATGTCTCCCCTAGTCCTTCTTTTCATTAAACTAGACATACCCAGTTCCTGCAACTGTTCTTTGTTTTTTATCCCCCAGCGTCCTAATCATTTTTGCAGCTCTTCGCTGCACACTCTCTTTTTTAATATAGTGGTGATCAAAACCGGATGCCGTATTCCAAGTGTGGCCTTAGTAAGGCATTATAAAGTGATATTAACACTTTACGTGTTCTTGATTCTATCCCTCTGTTGATGCAGCCTAGAACTGTGTTGGCTTTTTTGCCAGCTGCTGCACACGGCTGGCTCCTATTTAAATGATTATGCACTAGGACTCCAAGATCCCTCTCACAGTTACTATTGAGCAAGATACCACCTATACTGTACCTGTGCATTTGGTTTCTCTTCTCTGGACTGATTGGAATCTCTTATTGTATGTCTCTTCCAATGGCTGCCTTCTCCTAACTTATCTATGTGGCTACCGCTAGCAGAGTTTGACATATTTTGAGGCGAAAACAGTGGTGGGTTTCACATTTTATTGCCACCAGTTCGCCCCCCCCCCCCCCGCGTGCATACCTGCTTCACGGGCTCATGTGCCTGTCCGTTCATGCGCCCAGCATTCCGCACATGTGATTTGCTCATGCGTAAGCCTTCTGTGCATGTGCCCGGCCTCAAGAACATGCTTAAATAGGACGGCATAGAGCCAGGGTGGAGGGGAGCGGAGGGGATAGGCCCACCCATGATTTCAAGTGAACCAGTCCGAACCAGCTGAATACCTCCTCTGGGCTAAATATATATCTGACCCTGAATCCATCTGTTCCAGTTGGGAATTTTGAAACTGAATCAAAGTTTGACTGCTTCCAAGAAGACAGAACGGATACCTGTTGCAAGGCAAAACTGAGTCCTTTGGGAGTTGAGATGTTTCCCCTTCAAAATCTTTTACACACCCTTTAGCAACCGCAATTTTCTAAGTCCCTGTTTCAATAAAGTTGCCACCACAATTAAGCTTGCAAAAATTAAGCGTTTGATGCCCCAGTTTTTTGACTGAGTGTATGTTCCTACTGGTTTGGACGGGGTCAGCTGAACCAGTAATAGCTTGGCAACCTGGGTCGTTGGAACCGGAAGTGACCCAGGCCTGCCATGCCCCGAAACTGGTTCTCCCGGTGGCACCATAGGTGGCACCATCTTGTTTTTTGCTTCTGCGCCTGACAGTTCTAACCTCTTGTATAGAAGAGGTTCCACAAATCTACAGTGCCGTTTAGAACCGGTTCCAGCTCCCTCCCCCCCCCCCCGCCCGTCCGGACATCATCAAGATGAAGAGCGAGAGGAGGAATTCTGGGAGTTGAAGTCCTCAAGTCTTAAAGCTATAAAGTTTGAAAACCCCTGGGGTTTTTTTTCTAAAGGGTTAGGGGTGCAAGGGTCTTGTAACTTGACAGCCTTAAGACTTGCGTGCTTCAAATGCCAGAGTTTCTGAGCCAACATTTTGGTTGCTAAGCAAGAGCGTTGTTAAGCGAGTTTCACCACATTTTACAAGTTGGCCATGCCCCCCAGTCACATGACTGCCAAGCCACTCTCACTCGGTCACATGGCTGGCAAGCCACTCCCACCCAGTCACATGGCCGGCAAGCCACTCCCACAAAGGAGGCCACACCTACAGAAGAGGTTCTAAAAAAATTTGAAACCCACCACTGTTCTGCGCATGTGCAGAGCAATTTTAGTTGTGCTGTGCATGTACACACACACGCCGTGCAACCCTGAGCAAAACGCCAATAGTCTCTGCTGGAACCCACCCCTGGTGTGTGTGTGTGTGTGTGTGTGTGTGTGTGTTCGTTCTTGAGATCCTTGAGAAATTTAAATTTTATATATCCTCGACTTACACAATAGAGCCCAAACTTTCTGATGCTAAGCAAAATATTTGTCAACTGAGTTTTGCCCCGTTTCGAGACTTTTCTTGCCGCATTTGTTAAGTGAAATCACTGCAGTTGCAAAATTAGTAACACGGTTGTTAAGTGAATCGGGTTTCCCCATTGACTTCGCTTGTCAGACAGTCGCAAGAGGGGATCACAGGATTCTGGGACACTGCAGCCGTCATAAATGGGAGTCAGTTGCCAAGCACCTGAATTTTGATCATGTGACCATGGGGATGCTTGCAATGGCCGTACGTGTGGAAAATGATCGTGTCACTTTTTTAATAGCCGTTGCAACTCTGAACGGTCACTAAATAAACTGTTGTAAATCAGGGACTACCTGTATTTTAATCTGCCTCCTACAACAGAAACAAATAATTTGTTTTGTGCCCAGGAGGGCCGGTTTAAAATGAAGGATTGCAAGAATATCTCAGGGATTGCCACAGAGAGGAGGGAGTCAAGCTATTCTCCAAGGCACTTGAGGGTAGAACAAGAAGCAATGGGTGGAAACTAATCAAGGAGAGAAGCAACTTAGAACAGAGGAGAAATTTCCTGACTGTTAGAACAATTAAGCGGTGGAACAACTTGCCTCCAGAAGTTGTGAATACTCCAACACTGGAGATTTTTAAGAAGAGATTGGATAACCATTTGTCTGAAATGGTAGATGATTTCGTGCCCAAGCAGTGGGTTGGACTAGAAGACCTCTAAGTTCCCTTCCAACTCTGTTATTCTATATTCTATTCTACTATTCTATTCTTCTATTCTATTCTGTTCTTCTTTTCTATTCTATTATTCTATTTTATTATTCTATTCTATTCTACTATTCTGTTCTGTTCTATTCTATTCTACATATTCTTTTCTTTTCTATTATTCTATTCTATTCTATTATTCTATTTTATTCTATTCTATTATTCTATTCCCTTCTCTATTCTATTCTATTATTCTATTCTATTCTATTATTCTTTTCTATTCTACTATTCTTTTCTATTCTATTATACTATTCTGTTCTGTTCTAGTATTCTATTCTTCTATTCTTTTCTTATCTTTTCTATTATTCTATTCTATTTCCTTCTCTATTCTATTCTATTCTATTATTCTGTTCTATTCTACTATTCTGTTCTATTCTATTCTACTCTTCTATTCACGATGCCTCTGCACTCTCTCCCTCTCTCTCTCTTTAAGTGATATGAGATCCTTTCTCTTTTTTCCTTCTTATTTCTAAAAAGGCCTGGTTGCTATTGAATTTTCATGTTTCATTGCTGCCCCATTTCATGAAGGTTTGGTCTTGGGGTTCATGGTACCCATCACTGGTACAGAAGCATCCCTGGCATGGTGATATCCTTGCATCTTCTTGCTTTTGGCTTAATCAAAAGTCTTTTTTTTTTTCTACAGCCAGAGGGACAGGGGGCAACGACTTTGTTAAGAACTCTTCTCTTGGAGAAAGCCCATCTGCAGTTGCTGGACTCTTCCTAGCAGCTGTCACTTCTCCTGCGAACCCAGACGCTTCCTGGCGATCTTGCTTTAACTGGGCTGGCCGTGTGCCTGGCTTTAGAGAGCTTCCTTTGAAAGGCTGTCAAAGGAGAAGCTTCAAGGCATCTTCCACTGAAAGATTTAAAAGGCGAAAAAAGGGAGAGCCGATGCCCTAACAGAGAGAGTAGCACGGCTCACCTGGTAACAGTTTCCTTCCTTGCAATGGAGAAATGGATTTAACTTTTTCTTCCATGGTGATCATGAACGCCAGTTTAAATCTAGACCTGCAGGCCACCAAATTCTTATTTTTAGTGCAAATTGATGGTGATGGTGGAGGGAGCCTTTCTTTCTTTCTTTCTTTCTTTCACTCTTTCTTTCACTCTTTCTTTTTCTTTCTTTCTTTCACTCTTTCTCTCTCAAATTCTCTTTCTTTCTCCTCTTTCTTTCCTTCTTTCCTTCCATCTTCATTTCCCCCCACCCTCCCTCCCTCTTTCTTTCTTCCTTCCTTCCTTTTTGCCTTCTCTAGCCTTTCCTCTTTTCCTTCCTTCCCCTTTCCTTCTTTCCTTCCTTCCTCATTCCCTCTCCATCCTTTCCTCTGTTACTTCCTCCCTCCCCCCTACCTCCCTTTCTTTCTTTCCTTTTCTTTCTTTCTCTTTCCTCCCTCCCTCCTTCTTTCTTTCTCTTTCTTTCTCTATCCTCCCTCCCTCCCTCTTTCTTTTTTCTTTCCTTCCTTCTTTTTCTTCTCCTTCCTCCCTCCCTCTTTCTTTCTTTCTTTCACTCTTTGTCTCTCCAATTCTCTTTCTTTCTCCTCTTTCTTTCCTTCCATCTTCATTTCCCCCCACCCTCCCTCCCTCTTTCTTCCTTCCTTCCTTTTTGCCTTCTATAGCCTTTCCTCTTTTCCTTCCTTCCCCCTTCCTTCTTTCCTTCCTTCCTCATTCCCTCTCCATCCTTTCCTCTGTTACTTCCTCCCTCCACCCTCCCTCCCTCTCTTTCTTTCTTTCTTTCTTTCCTTTTCTTTCTTTCCTTTTCTTTCTTTCTCTTTCCTCCCTCCCTCTTTCTTTCTTTTTCTTTCTTTCTCATCCCTCCCTCCCTCTTTCTTTTTTCTTTCCTTCCTTCTTTTTCTTCTTCCTCCCTCCCTCCCTCTTTCTTTCTTTCTTTCTTTCTTTCCTCCTTCCTTCTTTCCTTCCTTCCTTCTAAGAGACAACCTCACTTCCCCAAATGATAGATCTCATCCTTTGCCTTCACCCCCACCCCCTGCCCCCATAATACTGGCTCAAGGGCTACAACCAACTCGAGCATTCATGCTTGTAAGACATGCGGTCAAAATTCAAACAATTGGCAATTACAATGTCCTGGGGTCATATCATCAGGATTTGAGACCTTTTGACAAGCAAAGCCAACCTGGGATGGCCAGATTCCCTTAACAACCATGTGACTAACTTAACAACTGCAGTGATTCACTTTAACAACTGTGGCTAGAATTCACTTCACAGATGTTTCACTTAACAACATAAATTTGACACTCTATGGTGGTCGTAGGTTGAGGGTTACCTGTATGCAGCTCCTTCGAGTTCAGCTTGGGCAACTACACAGGTAAGCCCATGCACTATTTGTCTCAAGTGATTGCCCTTGCCTTCGTCTTCGGGCTGAGACGGAGTGACTGGCCCAAGGTCACCCAGCTTAGCTTTGCACCTAAGGCATGTTCCGACCTAGGCTTCCCAAAAGCACGAAGCCGACTCCTCGTCCTGATAAAACCTATTTTATTTAGCTTTAAAGGGAATTCCTCTCCAGCAAAGTCCCGGCCAACAGTCTTTCAAGAGATTTCACAACCACACACCTTGATCAGGCTTGGAGAGCTGCCAGGCCGATATCTTCCAAACGCTACTCTGTAGCAGACAATACTTGGCAAGAAGTCAGGAACAGATCTTCACTCTAATGAATTGAACTAATTGTCTCCTGCAAACTCCCCTCCCCTTTCGCTCCTCTTTATTTCCTATGGGAGGGGCCATTCACCATCCACCTGTGGCTTTATACTCCCGAGTCAGCCCTTGTTCTTTAGCTGTTCCCTTCTCCTGGCAGCTCTGCGCATGCACACACTGGGAATAGGCTCCTGCTGTTCTTCTGCCTCACTGATCTCTGACTCCGAAGGCATCTGATAACTGGCATACGGCTCTGGCCCCCTCTCTGCCTCCGACACAGAGCCCTCGTCCAAGCCTTCCCCAGACTCCAGGACTGGCCCATCTTCCTCCCCAACCTCCCCACTGTCTGACTCTGCTGCCTGATCCGCTGGCTGCTGGCGGGCCACAACAAGGCAGAACTAGAACTCCCAGTGTCCCAATTTCTAGTCCTATTCCTTGGATCACTACACTCAACCGAGCGTCTTGACAAGATTTATGTGTCTATGATTTACAACTCAGCAAGGGAAAACATTCCTCGTGAGTGATCCATGATCATGTCATTCCCACTGCAGATCAGGGCACAATCAGGTTGTGCCCTCAAAATGTTCTGCCTCAAAACAATGGGGGAGGCTCCATTGGCAGCAGGGGGGGGGGGGCGGGAAATAAAGCATCCATCAGAAAAACCACATCTATTTATATCACGAACCTTCCCAGCTCCACATATTTCATACCGAGCAAGAAATAAATAAAAACACAATCCGAAAGGCCTACCTACATCAAGCTCGCCTACCTTTCACACCAAGAAAGAAGTTCACACCTGGGGTAAAATCGTGAAAAATAGGCATCTATTTGGGGCTGCCACAAAAAAAGGACGTGACCCGTCAAAACCGCGGAGGACAAAATCGCGCTCGACGAAAGCGCGCATTTGACGTCATCACAGCGCGACGAAAAAAATTAAAAATTGAAATAAAATTAAAATTAAAGCAAGCCGATTCACATAAAGGTAAGGGTTAGGTTTAGGGTTAGGGTTAGGTTTAGAGCGTTAGGGTTACGTTTAGCGTTAGGTTAAGGGTTAGCGTTAGGTTTAGCGTTAGGTTAAGGGTTACGTTTAGGGTTAGATTTAGGGTTAGGTTAAGGGTTAGGGTTAGGGTTAGGGTTAGGGTTAGGTTTGGGGGGGTTAGGGTAAGGTTTTCGCTTTATTTTTACATTTTTCGATCACAGCGCGATGTTTTCGTCGCGCTGTGATGACGTCAAATGCGCGCTTTCGTCGAACACGATTTTGTCCTCCGCGGTTTTGTGGTGGAACCAAAAAGGAGGGGGTCAACCCATTCCCCCAAAATCCTTGAAGGGAAATTAAAAAGCAACGGGTGGAAACTAATCAAGGAGAGAAGCAATCTAGAACTATGGAGAAATTTGCCTCCAGAGGTTATGGGTGCTCCATCACTGGAGGTTTTGAAGAAGAGATTGGACAGACACTTGTCTGGAATGGGATAGAGTCTCCTGCTTGTACCGGGGGTTGGACTAGAAGACCTCCAAGGTCCCTTCTAACTCTGCTATTCCGTTATTCTAATTATTAAGATAAACTATTATTCTCCAAAGCACCAGAGGGCAGAACAAGAAGCAATAGCACTTAACAGCCATGCTACTAACTTAACAACCGCAGTGATTCACTTAACAACAGTGGCAAGAAAGGGAGTAAAATGGGACAAAGTTCACTGCAGAACTGTCTCGCTTAGCGACAGAAATTTGGGGCTCAATTGTGGTTCTGTGTTGATGGCTACCTGTGTTGCATGGGTGTGATTATACAACTGAAACAACAACTGAGCCCACATTTTGGGCGGGGGGGCTTTTTAAGACAGTTATGATGTTAGTTTTGCCCTATTTTACAACCTCAAGTTAGTGACGTGGTTGTGAAATGAATCTGGCTTCCCCATTGATTTTGTTGGTCAGGAGGTCTCAAAAGTTGATCCTGGGACCGTCATAAATATGAGTCAGTTGCCAAGCAGCTTAAATACGACCCCTCTTCTGACCTAGGCTTCCCCCCAAAAGCAGGAGGCAGAGTCCTGGTCCCGACAAAAAACCCTTTTATTAAACGAATGTGAATTCCTCTCATTCCCAATCAGCAAAGGCCTGGCAAACAGTCTTTCAAAGGAATATTTATGACCACAGACCTTATCTATCTTGGAAATCTGCCATGTCAATATTTTCCAAAGGAGGCGCTGTGCAAGGAAAGACTTGGGCACAGAGTCCCTGAGGTTCACGGACAGATCTTCACACTCCTGAAACGAATCTAATGACCGAATTGTTTCCTGCAAAAGCCCCCTCCCCTTTCGCTCCTCTTTTATTTATTTCCCATGGAAGGGGCCAATCACCTTCCGCCTGTGGTTTTACTCCCAAGTCGACCCTGATTTCTGAGTTGTTCTTTTCTTCTGGCAGCTCTGTGCATGCGGACACTGGGAACAGGCTCCTCCTGTTCCTCTGCCTCACCGCTGTCTAGCTCCGAAGGCAGCTGAGAACTGCCAGACAGCCTTAGCCCCATCTCTGCCTCCGATGCAGAGCCCTCGGCCGAGCCTTCATTAGCCTCCAGGACTGGCCCATGTTCTTCCCCAACCTCCACACTGTCCGACTCTGCTGCCAGTTCCCCTGGTGGGCCACAACAACATATGCAACAACATTGCAAATCCCATGAGCCAGGAACCGGGCAACTGTATTAAGTTGGAGCCAAGGTGGCGCAGTGGTTAAATGCAGCAGTGCAGGCTACTTCAGCTGACTGCAGTTCAGCAGTTCGGCTGTTCAAATCTCACCGGCTCACGGTTGACTCAGCCTTCCATCCTTCCGAGGTGGGTAAAATGAGGACCCGGATTGTTGTTGGGGGCGATATGCTGACTCTGTAAACCGCTTAGAGAGGGCTGAAAGCCCTATGAAGCGGTATATAAGTCGAACTGCTATTGCTATTGCTATTGCTAAGTTCATGCCAGTTGCCAAGCGTCTGAATTTTGATTACCTGATCACGGAGATGCTGCAGCCATCCTAAGTGTGGGAAAAACTGTTTAAGTCGCTTTTTTCAGGGCCGTTCTAAATTTGAAGGGTCCCTGAGTGAACTTTTATAAGTCGAGGACTCCCTGAAGGAAAACCAGTGAAACACCCAGCTTTGAAATACGAA
The DNA here is from genome assembly GCF_009769535.1 of Thamnophis elegans. Lineage (NCBI taxonomy): Eukaryota > Metazoa > Chordata > Lepidosauria > Squamata > Natricidae > Thamnophis > Thamnophis elegans. Next base: position 45,033 of record NW_022473618.1, read on the forward strand.
ACAAATGGGTAATTTACACAAAGACCACGGGGATGTTATCCCTATGCATATTGCACCAAATAATTCCACTGAATGCTCTATTGTATCACTCGTTTTGATTGATTGAGAACATGCCAACACTCCAAGCCTTAATGGGCCTATAAAAGATACCAATCAAACCTTAGCTCATCTCTTTTTCATTGTGACACTTTTTCACACCTCTGGAAATCCTGACGGTTCAGTTAGCCCAGGATTCCGTGTTTCGCAACGCTGCTGGTGGCTTTTTTTTGGGGGGGGGGGGTTGACCACATCTTCTTGAGGACGAGTTATTCCTAAGCATCGTCACCTATATTTGTCAGACTTTTTCCTCTGCCTAAAGTCATGTGGTTGCTGAGCCGGTATGATTTTTTTTTTTAGGGCAAGAAAAAATATATATACTGGGGTCTGTTTTGTTTACAAAAGCAGCAGAGTCAATGTTAGGAAGCCACCGTACTCAGTCGGCGAACTGTCCCTTCATTTATTCACTTTAAGAATACATTCTTCTGCCTTCTCGGTAAAGCTTCTAGGAAAAAAAAGAGCTTTACATTAGGAAAGTAATTTAGGAAATCGGAGAAAGGGCGCAGAATTGGTCTTAAATTACTAACCAAAATTAGGAAGAGTGGAGCAGAAGAGAGAGAGAAGGAGAGAGAAAGAGATATAGAGAGAGATACACAGAGAGAAAGAGAGAAAGAGAAGGAGAGACAGACAGATAGAGAGAGAGAGAGAAAGAGAGAGATACAGAGAGAGAGATACAGAGAGAGAAACAGAGAGAGAGAGAAACAGAGATACACACAGAGAGAGAGATACAGATAGATAGATTTGGATTTGGATTTATTAGACATTTATAGTATAGTATGTATGTATGTATGTATGTGTGTGTGTGTGTATGTATGTATGTATATGTATATATATATATATATATATATATATATATATACACACACACATACACACACACATACATACATACATACATACATACATACACACACACATACATACAGAGAGAGAGATACACAGAGATAGAGATACAGAGATAGAGATATACACAGAGAGAGGGATACAGAGAGAGATACACATATACACACACAGATAGATAGATAGATAGATAGATAGATAGATAGATAGATAGATAGATAGATAGATAGATGATAGATATAGATGGATAGATAGATAGATAGATATAGATAGATAGACAGACAGACAGACAGATGATAGATAGCTAGATAGGTATAGGTATAGGTATACACACACACACGCACACGCATATATATATATATATATATATATATATATATATATATATATATATATATATGTTTGTGTGTGGTTTTTTTATTTGTGCTGATAAATAAATAAAGGGAGACTAGTATAGATCTATTTCAAGCTATTTAGCTCTCATCAGCTAGCCATACCCTTACTGGGGTTTGAACCTGGGCTATATTACATACTAGGCAAACATCTTAGCCATTAGGCCACAGGCTCTAATCCGTTATCAGCGAAGCCAGGGTGAAAGGTATCTATTAGATTTTTACAACCCCTGGTAAACCCCAATTATGGGAGGAAGCTAACTGCTTCCATCATCTGTCAATCGGCTCGTCACAAGAGTCCATCATGACAGAAACCCAATATTTTTACTGTTGCCTTTGTTATATTTGTGTTTTTTTATTTGTGCTGATATATATATATACGTATATACAGAGAGAGATACACAGAGAGAGAGAATGAGATACAGAGAAAGATCCAGATAGAGAGATCCAGAGAGAGAGATACAAAGAGAGAGAGAGATACACAGAGAGAGAGATACACAGAGAGAGAGAGAGATACAGAGAGAGATACAGAGATACAGAGAGAGAGAGAAAGAGAAAGAGATATAGAGAGAGATACACAGAGAAAGAGGAGAGAGAGAGAGATAGACAGAGAGAGAAAGAAAGATACCCACAGAGAGAGATAAAAGTCTATCTGTGTGACTCCAATTAGATAAAGCTTTTCAACCATCCTCCTTGATTTCAATGTAGTTGGATCTTCTTCTATCCACGCTTATGTAGATAGAGTTCCTCTAAGCCCCCTGTTCTTGATTCTCTTCCACGTACCCACCAGTGGTGGGTTTCAAAATTTTTTAGAACCTCTTCTGTAGGTGTGGCCTGCTTTGTGGGAGTGGCTTGCTGGCCATGTGACTGGGTGGGAGTGGCTTGCCGGCCATGTGACTGGGTGGGCATGGCCAACTTGTAAAATGTGGTGAAACTCACTTAACAACGCTATTGCTTAGCAACCAAAATGTTGGCTCAGAAACTCTGGCATTTGAAGCACGCAAGTCTTAAGGCTGTCAGGTTACAAGACCTTTGCACCCCTAACCCTTTAGATAAAAACCCCCAGGGGTGTTCAAACTTGACAGCTTTAAGACTTGTGGACTTCAACTCCCAGAATTCCTCCTCTCGCTCTTCATCTTGATGATGTGCGGACGGACGGGGGGAGGGAGCTGGAACCGGTTCTAAACGGCACTGTAGATTTGTGGAACCTCTTCTATAGAAGAGGTTAGAACTGGCAGGAACCCACCCCTGGAATGGGACCAGCATACAATGAGCTTTCTGCACACTTGGTCTCCTTTCCAGCTATCAGACCAGAGATCTACCATAATGATCTTCAAAACAAGACAGGAACATTTGGCGCTACGGGTAATCCTTGACTTATGGCCACAGCGGAACCCTCAATTTCTTTTGCTAAATAAGACAGCTCTCCGGTGAATTCCCCCTCCCCATTTTATGACCTTTCTTGCCGCAGTCATTAAACAAATCACTGTGACCTTCTGACAAGCAAAAGCAATGGGGAAATTATTAACAGTTGTTAAGCGAACCTAGCTTCCCCATCGACTTTGCTTTGTCAGAAGGTCACAAAAGGGGAACCCCTGACCCCGTAACACTGCGACCGTCATAAACATGAGTCAGTTGCCCAGCGTCCGAATTTTGATCACGTAATCATGGGGATGCTGCAATGTTTGTGCGTGTGAAAAAGGGGTCATGTCTCTTTTTTCAATGCTGTTGTAACCTGGAACGGTCGCTAAATGAATGGCGGTAAATCCAGAATTAAAGGTAAAGGTTCCCCTTGCACATATGTAATAGTCGTTCCCGGCTCTAGGGGGCAGTGCTCATCTCCGTTTCAAAGCCGAAAAGCTAGTGCTGTCTGAAGACGTCTCCGTGGTCATGTGGCCGGCATGACTAAACGCCGAAGGCGCACGGAACGCTGTTACCTCCCCACCAAAGGTGGTGCCTATTTTTCTACTTGCATTTTTACATTCTTTCGAACTGCTAGGTTGGCAGAAGCTGGGACAAGTCATGGGAACTCACTCCATTACATGGCGCTAGGGATTCGAACCGCCAAACTGCCGGCCTTTCTGATCGACAAGCTCAGCGTCTTAGCCACTGAGCCACCGCGTCCCTAAATCAATCATAAGTCATTTTTTTTCAGTGCCGTTGTAAACTTGGGACGGTCACTGAATGAATGGTGGTTAAATCCAGGATTACCTGTGCTTAATTTTCCAACTGGTCCGTGGTTTATGTGCTTCCATAATGAACGTGGGGGTGGACAGTCCTCTCTGTCTCGCTTTTACCTGTTATCAACCAGGATTCACATCCGTGGGTACCAGTGGTGGGATTCAGCCAGTTCTCACCAGTTCGGGAGAACTGATTGTTGACTTTCTGAGCAGTTTGGTGAATTGGTTGTTGGAAGAAATGGTTCACCGACAAAAGGGCGAACGACAAAACCGCGCCCGAGAAAACCGTGTGTTCTAAAGCGCTCCGACGAATGAGCACTGAATCGCGCCGACAACAGCGCAGCGACAGAAGCGTGCTGTAAAACTAAACCTAACCCTAAACCTAAACCTAACCCTAAATGTAACCCTAACCCTAAACGTAACGCTAACGCTAACCCTAACCCTAACCCTAAACTTAAACCTAACCCTAAACCTAACCCTAAACCTAACCCTAAACCTAACCCTAAACCTAACCCTAAACCTAACCCTTACCTTAACTTAAATCGCCCTTCTGCCAACGCGCTGTTGTAAAGCACCCTTCTGTCGAAGCGCTGTTGTCGACGCGCTGTTGTCAGCACATTGATGACGTCGCAGTTTTAGCGACACGGTTTAGTCGGGCACGGTTTTGTCGTTCGTCTTTTTGTCGGGTCACGAGAAGAAATCATTAGGGCAGAGAACCGTCTGTTAAATTATTTGAATCCCACCACTGTAAACCACCCACAACTCTTTAAAGTAGATATTTCATGAATCCAGGAAAAAGGTGTCGCTGCTTTAAAAAGTACCAAGTAAATGCTGTGGGCTTTACATTCCTATATATTCAAAAACAGTGCATAGCCCTAACAAACATTATTATTTAATGAATTTAAGTTGCTGCCACTGCTTTGAAGTTAAATTCAGGTGTATGGATGCCTCTTTCTTTTCTGTGTAATTTATACCTCTATCTTCATTGGGAATGCTGACATCATCTTGGCCACTCCCACCCGGTCACATGGCCGGCAAGCCACTCCCACCTGGTCACATGGCTGGCAAGCCACTCCCACAAAGCAGGCCACACCCACAGAGTAGGTTCCAAAAATTTTTGAAACCCACCCCTGGTGGGTACGTGGAAGAGAATCAAGAACAGGGGGCTTAGAGGAACTCTATCCACATAAGCGTGGCATAAGAGCCTTTACATCCGGCTCAGGATTTCTGAATTGAAGTCCACAAGTCACAAAAGGGCCTTGATTTTCCCCGCCTCTGCTTTACGTCCTGCCGAGAAAGATACCTTTTCCCCCTCAGAAAGCTCAGGTAGTCCTCGACTTACAACGGTTCCTTTTAATGACCGTCCGAAGCTCCCACGGCACTGTAAAAAGTGACTTGTGACCCGTTTTTCACACTTACAACCACTGTGGCCTCCCCGTGGTTCCCTGATCAGAATTCGGACGCTGGGCAACTGACTCGTATTTATGACGGTTGCAGAACGGGCTGCATCAGGGTTGGGTCTGACCTTGGGGGTGGGGCGTGGCCAATTTGACATCACTCGTGTCAGGGACGGGGGAGATTTCCTTCAAACCCTCCCTCACTCTCATAATAAATAAATTAATAGGTGAAGCCAGATATGACAGATTAACAAATTAAGAGTTGGAAGGGACCTTGTAGGTCATCTAGTCCAACCCAACCCTACACTATTTCTGACAGATCTCTTCTTGAAAGCTTCCAGTGATGACGCTCCCACAACTAGGCAACTTTCTGTTCCATGGGTTGGTTGTTCTCATCGTCAGAAAATTTCTCCTTATTTCTAGGTGAAATCTCTCCTTGGTGAGAGAATATTGGAAGCCTGCTATCATGTCTCCCCTGGTCCTTCTCTTCACTAGAGTAGCCATGCCCAGTCCCTGCTGATCTCCTTCCTTCCTTCCTTCCCTCCCTCCCTCCCTCCCTCCTTCCCAGGGGTGGGCTCGGGCTGCTGCTGCTACTACCCAGTTTCCTCAGGGATGTGCTCCATGCGTGCTTGATGCACTATACATGCAGGCACAATACTATAAAAACGCTTCTGTGCATGCACAAAAACCAGAAACAAATTGGTGGTGCCTATGGTGCCACCGAGAGAACCGGTTCGGGGGCGTGGCAGGCCTGGGTAACTGCCGGTTCCAGCGACCCAGGCCGCCAAGTTACTACCTATTCGACCGAACCGGGCTGAACCCACCTCTATTCCTTCCTTCCTTCCTTCTTCTTCTTCCTTCCCTCTCCCTTCTCCTTTCTTCTTCCTTCTCCTCTTTCACTTATTTCTCCTTCCTTGCTCTCTTCCCATCTTTCCTTCTTTGTCTTTCCTCGTTCCCTTCCTCCTTTCCTGTCCCTTCTTGGAGGCTCAAATGCAAAACATTTCTCCTTTTGGTTTGTTTTTAAGTTTGTTTTGCCAGCTCTCTGAGAGCGAAAATGGAGCTCGGGGGAGGCGGGGGAGCAAGCACGCCCCTCCCAAGCTCCATTTTCGCTGGCCGAGGCACCGCAAGCTGGTCCTTTGCTGTTGTAGGCTGGCCCCACCCAGGCCGGATTCAAGCACCCCGCGGGCCGGATCCGTCCCACGGGCCTTAAGTTTGACCCCCCTGAGCAATGTCAATGGGGAAACCAGATTCGCTTAGCAAAACCAGGCGAGTCACTTAACATCTACTGTGCTTCCCTTAACAACCGTCACAAAATGGGGGACCCCCGACAACAGTGGGGCTTAGCAACAGAAATTTGCGGTCATAAGTCAAGGAATATCTGTGCTGACAAGCTTTAGGGTCAGTCGAACACAAAGAGGGCAATCAGTTCATCATCTCCAAGGCAAAGGTCTCCCACCGGGGCAACTTTAAGACTTGTGGACCTCAACTCCCAGAATTCCCCAGCCAGCTAAGCTAAGCTGGCTGAGGAATTCTGGGAGTTGAGATCCACAAGTCTTAAAGTTGCCAAGGTTGGAGACCCCTGCCCCAAAGTAACAGCAGACCCTGGAGCTGAATACATTCTCAATGAAATGAAGATTATTGAGTGGTGCACAACATTGGTACCTGGAAGTGAACCATTTCCCCTGGGACACAGCAGCCTCTGGCGTGCAAATTTGGTAACGGTACCGTAGCTATTTCCTTGGCCATTGCATGTCTTGTGAACGGGGTCATTGCAGCTTGCTCATTCTAATTTAGGGCTTGGGGTGTTCCCTGACTCTTTCACATCACTCAACATTGAGGGGGATTAGATCTGGTGTAGCATCCTCTACATTTGAGCTTTCTTATATTCCTTTACACTAGAGATGAAAAACAGGTACTGTCCCTTTAAAACCAAAGAGGGCAAGGCATAGAACAGACCAGTATACAACCATAGAATCATAGGGCGGGAAGGGCCCTTGGAGGTCTCCTAGTCTTCTAGTCCAAGCCCCTGTTCAAGGCATAATATTTTGTACCAGGGATGTCCAACTTTGTCAACTTTAAGACTTGTGGACTTCAATTCCCAGAATTTCCCATCCAAGGTGTCCCATCCTTAGCAATTTTAAGACTTGTGGACTTCAACACCCAGAATTCCCTAGCTAGTCATGGGTCCACATGATGCCTGGGGAATTCTGGGAGTTGAAGTTCACAAGTCTTCAAGTTGCCAAGGTTGGACACCTCCGCCTAATACCATCTCAGGCAAATGGGTGCCCAGTCTATTCCTAGTCCAACCCTTGCTCGAGGCAAGAGGTTTCATACCAGGGGCGTCCAAATTGGTAATTTTAAGACATGTGGACTTCACGATCCAGAATTTCCCAGAGGTGGCGCAGTGGTTAGGGTGCAGTATTGCAGGCCACTTCAGCTGACTGTTATCTGCAGTTCAGCAGATAACCGGTGAGATTTGTTTTCTCAAGGTTGACTCAGCTTTCCATTCTTCCGAGGTGGGTGAAATGAGGACCCAGACTGTGGGGGCGATATGCTGACTCTGTAAACTGCTTAGAGAGGGCTGAAAGACCTATGAAGCGGTATATAAGTCTAACTGCTATTGCTATTGCTAAGATTATTTAATGGTGATTCAGATGTGCTTGGACTTCCTTTAGCAGGCTTTGGGAAGGCATACAGATCAACCAGAGGACACCAATGACAAACGATTGAGCAAGGCATCCCATTAACCCAAGAGATTTTGGACTTAGTAGAGCACCGAAAAATTTTTGAGGCACTCAAGACCGAAGGTTAACATTAATCTCTGGGACCAGATTTGGACAAGGTTGCGTGACGATGCCGTCAAACCCCTATTCTTTGAATGGGAACCCTTGGAAAATGGGGGTGGCAGAGAGGGGAAACAGCGGCTAGGTAAATTCTCCCCTAGCACATATGTGCTAGTCATTCCCGACTCTAGGGGGTGGTGCTCATCTCCACTTCAAAGCCAAAGAGCCAGCGCTGAGACAAGTCATGGGAGCTCACTCCGTTACGCAGCCCTAGGGATTCGAACCACTGAACTGCCGACCTTTTTGATCGACAAGCTCAGCGTCTTAGCCCCTGAGCCACCGCATCCCTCATTAAAAAAGCTGCTACAGGGTTATATATATTTCTGTGGACAGGATCAGGGATCTAATAGGTCTGGGTTGAGTGACTTGCTTTATAGTTTCATCGTCCATCCCCCCCTCCCCAAGGAAAATGATTCCTCTTGAGAGAGAATGGAAGGAGGAGACAAACATGGGAGGTGGGAGAATGAGGAAAGGAAGAAGGAACTAAAGAAGGAAAAGAAGACACACCTCATCAAAAAGATGACCAGATCCCTCCCTTCCCAGATAGAGGCATGCCCACTACATGCAAACTAACATGTGTGATGACACTGCTTAGTGTGCGCCGAGATCTAAGCCATGGGGGTTTTGTGGACGACAGCAGAGATGGAGGGCAAGCAGAAACTTCATTTGGGAAGGGGAAAAGGGCAGCTAAGTGTCTTGTGGATGGTCAAATAAGAAAAATCGCAATCACCACTCAAGATCCATGGGAAAAGTGGTCCACCAGGACAATGGTCCCTGACATAGGAGATGTTGGCCAGGATTCTCCCAGAAGACCCTTAATTTATGCAGCTAGCTTTAAGGACTGATATAAATTTAACCATGTTTGTGCAGGCCTGTCCCTGGCTCACCGGAATTCGCACCGAAGGAGGGCAGTCAATCAAAGCAGAACATTTGAGCGGATGCTAATGTGGATGTGGCTTCTTGATCCCACTGGAAGTGGAGAGAGAGGGGAGAGAGAGAGAAAGAGAGAGAAAGGGAAAGAGTGGGAAAGAGAAAGGAAGGAAGGGGTGGGGGGAGAGAGAGAGAAAGAAAGGGAAAGAGAGGGAAAGAGTGAAGGAGTGAAAAGGAAAGAGAAATAAAGAAAAAGAAAGAAAGGGAAAGAGAGGGAAAGAAAGAGAGAAAAGGAAAAAGAAAGAAAAAGAAAGAAAGGGAAAGAGAGGGAAAGAAAGAGAGAAAAGGAAAGAGAAATAAAGAAAAAGAAAGAAAGAAAGAAAGAAAGAAAGAAAGGGAGAGGGAAAGAAAGAGACAGAAAAGGAAAGAGAAATAAAGAAAAAGAAATAAAAAGAAAGAAGAAAGAAAGGGAGAGGGAAAGAAAGAAAGAGACAGAAAAGGAAAGAGAAATAAAGAAAAAGAAAGAAGAAAGAAAGGGAGAGGTAAAGAGAAAGAAAGAAAATAAGAAGGAAGGAAGGAAGGAAGGAAGATGGTTGGGGTGCAAAGGAATATCCTACAGCTTTTACAAGTAGTCCTCAACTTACGACAGTTCATTTAGTGACCATTGGAAATTACAACTGCACTGAAAAAAGTGACTCGTGACCACTTTTCACACTTATGAGTGTTGCAGCCTCGCGTGATCAAAATTCAGGCGTTTGGCAAGTGACCCACATTTATGACGGTTGCAGTGTCCCTGGGTCATGAGACACCCCCCCCCCCTTTTTGTGACAACCAGATCCACTTAACCACTGGGTTACTCATTTAACAACGCCAGTGATTCCTTTAACGAACGTGGCAAGAAAAGTCATCAATAGGGAGCCCAGCTCACTTCCCCCACTTCTCCCACTTAGCAACAGAAATGTGTTGGGCTCCACAGTGGTCGTAAGTCGAAGGACTACCATTTCGCTTAGCCAAATGAGACCTTTTTAAAAACGGAAAAAGCCTCCAGAGGCTCTTCGGCCCCTCTGAGTGCCTTATCTGAGGCCGCTTCTTCTACGAATGTCCCCTGGTTTTGGGAGACAAGCCTGATGCGCCGAAATTCATTTCCAAAAACGCCGAAATTCATTTCCAAAGGAATCTCTAGGTTATGATCGGTTCTGCAGGCGGCTTTGGAGAACGAGTCAAAAGCTGCGTATTCCTTTTTCCCAGCGTCCGTGTAGGTCTGACTCTATGCACATTTAGCGTGCATGCACATCTGTCCCCCCCCCCCGTAGCCCCCCCAACACCACCGCTCCCCAGTCCAAGGGGAAGAATGGCTTCATAGGGCTGGGCCCCTCCACCCCCACCCCCACCTCCATTTACACTATCAAGGAAATCGCAAGGACATGGGAGAAAAACTAAGGGCCCCTGCCTCCATGTCCGTTCAATATAGGGAGTCCTCGGCTTACGACCACCCGCTTTAGTGACCGTTCAAAGTTACAACGGCTCAGAGGAAAAATGACTTATTGACTGTTTTCCCCACTACAATTGCAGCATCCCAGTGGTTGCGTGATCAAAATTCGGCTGCTTGGCTGCTGGTTTGTTTTTACAGTGGTTGCACTGTCCCGCAGGGGTGGGAGGAGGGTGACGTGATCCCTTCTTGCAACCTTCTGACCAGCAAAGTTGATGGGGAAGCCAGATTCACTTAACAACCATGTTGCTTAGCTTTGCAACGGCGGCCGTTTAAGTGAACCGGGGTTAACTTAACTGCCGTGGCCAGAGAGGTCGCAAAACAGAGCAAGATTCGCTTGGCGACGGTCTAGCTGAATGGAAATGTTGGGGCTCGATGGCAGTCGTAAGTCGAGGAGCTCCCAGCATTTCACTGGATTCCTTTCCATGACCCCTTTTGAAATCTGCTTCCTCATCCTGGTGTGATGAGCAATAAAATATGGACACCTTTGCTTAAACAACCGTCTCGTTTAACAGAAATGTTGGGCTCTATGGCAGTCGTAAGTCAAGGAATTCCCTGCATTTCACTGGATTCCTTTCCCTGACCCCTTTTGAAATCTGCTTCCCCCCATCCTGGTGTGATGAGCAATAAAATATGGACACCTTCGCTCGATAACCGTCTCGAAATGTTGAGTTGGATTGCGGTCAAAAGCCGAGGAATTCCTTGCATTTCATCAATTCCTTTCCCTGACACCCCACCACCACCACTTTGATATCTGCTCCCACGTCTTGGTTTGATGGTCAATAAAAATATGGAAATCTTGAAAGAGGGGTGGCCCCTCTTGCTTTCCCATTGACGTGTGCATGTTTATATGTTCTTTTTATCCGTGGTTCAGCCTGGATACAGTCCCTCTGTGCACGGGAGAGAATAACAACCCCCCCCGCTCCCCAATCATAATATAGGATGTGTATTGAGAAAGCTGAGAGATCACAGCCATGGGATAAGAAAACAGTTACCACCCCTCCAAAAAGGGGGAAAATGTCTTTTCATTCACTCAAATGGGAGGAGGTCAGGCTAAATGGGAAAGCGAGGGGTGGGCGGGGTGGGGGGTGGGGGGGAAATAATCTAAAACATCAGGAATACAACGATAAATGAGGGGAAACAGCAAATAGAAAAAGCACACTAGGATTAATATAGGAAAACTAGTTCTTTATTGAGAGATTGTATATTAGTATTAGTGGAACTGTGTCGTAACAATGTTGTCATGCACACAATACAAAAAGGCAAAAGGGGGGGGAGCCGCCCCCCCCCACCCCAACCATGCCGTGTGAAGAGGCAACAAAAACAGAAGCAGCATAAAAATGAGTAGATGTATAAAGGCTTATGAGCACATTACATTTCAGCAGGTATGTCTCTACAAAAAAGAGATTTACAATCAGGAGAAAACTAGGTAATGTAAAAAACATACAGACCATGCTTCAAGTTTTAGTACAAGAAAAAAGGAAGAAAGATACACAACCAAAGGATATCTGGATACAGAAAAAAATTTACCCACAAAATAAGAACAGGAAGTAAAAAATCCAGCACAGCAGAAAGAAATGTTATCCCTGTTGAATGGAGAATCATTTTGCTCAAGCGTTATATATCCACTGTCTCTAGCCTCTTTTAGGCCAGGGGTGGGTGGGTGGGTTTCCCTGCCCTGCGTCACCCCACCCTCAATGCGGCCCCCAAATATCACCGTTTGGATTAGAGGGACAGTCAAATAGTTGGTGCTGAATTTTGGGGGGGTGGGGGTGGAAAACAAGGGACCCATATGGGGAGGATGTTTCCTAGGGACCAGCTTTTTAAGAAAAATATTGCAAGTCCAATTGTTGGAAAAGATACTGGTCCCCCCCCCCCAGGGTGTGTGTATGTTTGTGTGTGTGTGCGTGCGGCATTCATATGTCATATGCAGTGTGCAAAGATATGCGGTATCCTTTTGTGTGCACACAGGGAAAGCTTGCTCTCCTGTTATCAGCAGGGAAATAAATTTAAATAAGGCTTGGCACAGAAGTGACACAGTATGCCTGGTCTTAATGGCCTTGTTGTAAATCCAATTCTTTTTTTTTTTAAGAGCCAGGATTTTTTTTTTTAAACTGGAAAGCTATTGTCCATCCTCGGAAGAGGAAACCCAGATGCAAAATAATCATTGGGTTTGAAGCGGGCAAAATTGGAAGTAGTGTTGATCAAAGCGAGCCTCACAATTGAAAGCAAAATGAATCCACTGAACAGGAATTTACAGTGCAAATGTATTTCTCTAAACAGGATGAAGATACAAAAAATGGCGTTATAAAACTACAAGCTATATTGAAAATGGCCTGAGGTTGTTGTTGTTGTTTTTTTTCCTAATCTATTAAACAATGACAGCTAAAGAGAAACATGATTGAACAATCAGATCTGTCTGCTATTTCTTTATTTTTTTCCCTTTTCACAAGAAAGCTTGGTGACTTAAAGGCTTCCGTTTTTAAGTATCAGTATCCTCTCTCAAAGTCTTAGATTGCCAAAAAAAAAAAATGAAATCAAAAATTTACTTAATCCAATGCCCCCATGCCTTTCTCAGTGGGTGTGTTCTGTACTTAACAAAACCCAGAGAGCAGAGACCTCTTCCGAAACAAAACAATTTTTTTTTAAAAAAAGGAAGAAAGCAGAACACCACAGAATTTTTACCCCCTCTTTACAATTACTCATTTTCGAAATGACATCCTTGCCCCTTTATTTATTTTTAAAAAAGGGAGGGGGGAAAACACGTTTGTGATGAAGGTCACATCCTTTTAGCAATAGATCTCCTGCAGACCTTCATTTATTTATTTTTTGAACCAAACCAATAGTTGAAGTGGCTTTGGGCTTTAATCTTTAGCCTTTATTCTTCCACTTCTAAGCCACACAGGGAAGAAACAGGGGAGGCAAAAATTACTCCCCCTCCCCCGTTTATAAGCCTTTATCAATTCAAGTTTGCTTTCCTTCCCACCCACCCTTGCCTGGTAGGGTCTGCAGAAGAGAGAGAGAGAGAGAGAATACTTCTACTTAAAATGCCAGTGCTGTTCCTTAGATGGGTACAGGAAATGGTTAAAGAGGTGTCAACATTAGAGCTAAAATGCAGAGCCAGAGAACTAACAAGGCACATGGCAAAAGGTGGACCATTCACGGATCTACACAATGAAGGGGGAGGGGGGGAAACTTGATAAATAAATCAAAACAATAAAAGGAACCAAAATAAGTTGGATCGATGCAGGAAAATGCCCACCGTCCCATCATCACACTAAAGGAGGCTGCAGTTCAAATAAGCATAATGTGCACGATGTGCAAAATTAAGCAGTTATGCTACACATGTACAATCGGGGAGAGGGGAGGAGGAGGAGGGCAGGTGGGTGGGTGGGTGGGTGGGTGAGTGGAGAGAGAATTGTAGCAATGTTAGGGCAGGGGTCTTTTGAGTTCCAGCTGACACGGGTGTCTTAAAAGGACCCCAGCTGACACGGGTGTCTTAAAAGGACCAGCTCGAGCCAAGACCAGATTGGAGGGGGGCTTTAAAAGGAAAGAGGTTTGTTCAAAAAAGGCTTGACCCAAGGGAGTAAAACTTGGGTGAATAGAATAGAGAATAGAATAGAATAGAAGAGAGAATAGAATAGAATGGAACAGAATAGAATAACAGAGTTGGAAGGGACTTTGGAGGTCTTCTAGTCCAGCCCCCTGCTTAGGCAGGAAACCCTACAGAGGGGGCAGAATTCTGCTCCTTGGATTTAAAGCTTTCTCCTACTAGGGGTTGATGTGCGCACCCCAACCCCGGGTGGAAATGAGCCTCCAAGGCTGGGTGCAGTAAAACCAACATCTACCATTGGCTTCTTAAATTTAAAAGGTTAAAAGGGCCAGGGGGGGTGGGGGTGGGGAGTCGATCCACTCCAGAAATCTCGAGGGGGGGGGAGAGAAGGAAAGAATGATGAAGAGCCAAATGCATTTTGGATCGGGAGGGAAAGGAAACTAAAAGGATGGGGAGGAAAAAGGAAAAATAAAGAGCAAAAAATGGGAGGAGGAATTAGAAAGGCTCCAGTCCTTTGTGTCGCTTATGGGAAATGGGTGGAACTGAGAAATATATGCGGGGGAGGGAGGGGGGGTTGAAATATGCACAGATACACATCCCATATTAAAAGTCACTTGGAATAATAAGAATCAACAGAGAGACCAAGGCTAACCCCGAGGTTTAGGATTTCTGGAGGCAACTGTGGTGCATCTCGGATTAAAAGGCGCATCAGCACAACTTTGTGTGTGCGTGTGTGTGTGTGTGGTTGGCCAGGCGGAAATTCCACAGGGAGGGAAGGCGTGGGGGGGGGGAGGTAGCAATAACCGGGGGGGGGCGAAGGGGGGGGGGAAGGCAAGAGAAATGCACCTCGGTCGCCAACCACAACGAAAAGAGGAGGGGTAGAGCCTGGACGCCCCCCAACCCACCCCCGCCCCCCCAAAAGGAATCAAATTCGCCGGAGAAGCCAATATAAAAATAGATTCCCGGGCGGGGAGGGGGGGGTTAAGCAGAGTTCACAAGGAGCCAGAGGTGGGGGAGAAAGAAAGCGGGGGGGGGGGAGATAGGAGAGCCGCTTCAAACCCCGTTGCAAAGCTTAGGGGAGGGGGGGGATCCGGATCCAGCGTCGGGACCACCGCCCCCTCTTCCTGGCACGGAACAAACCCCGCTCAAGGGTGCAGCAGGTATAGAAACGCCCGCTCGACCCCTCCCCAAAGCAACTCCGCCTCCCCCCGCCGCCACCCACCCACCCCCCCCTAAAGAAGCGGGTTACGACCTGGGGTCGTTAGAGAAAGGGTCCAGGCAAGGCAGGGGAGCGATTATTGTTAGGCGGAGCGGGGGGGGGGGGAGAGAAAGCAGGAGGGGAGGGAGGGGTCCACCGGGAGAAAGCAAATGGAGCTAAC
This sequence comes from Thamnophis elegans, assembly GCF_009769535.1. Classification (NCBI taxonomy): domain Eukaryota; kingdom Metazoa; phylum Chordata; class Lepidosauria; order Squamata; family Natricidae; genus Thamnophis; species Thamnophis elegans. Next base: position 60,072 of record NW_022473618.1, read on the forward strand.
CCGAGAGGGGGAGGGAGGGAGGGGCCGCCCATTCTTCTCGACCCAGGAGGAGCCCCCCCCTCAACTCCCCACCCCCAAAGAGAAACACACACACACACCCAAAGCGATCTTGGGATTTGTTGTTAGATTCCCCCGATCCCTCGATCCCCCTTCCTCTGCCCCGCCTCGATCTCTCTCTCTCTCTCTCTCTCTGTCTCAACGCCCGGCAGCCTTAGGAGCCTTCATCGGGATCAGCCACCCACCCCCTTCCATCCTCTTCCTCCTCCTCCTCCTGGGGTCGCTCTGCCCCCCGACCCCCTTGGCACCTTTTGTCCCGCTTTCCAAAGCCGCCGCCTCCTCCTTCCCCCTCCCCTTGATGGGGTGGATGGGTGGGTGGGTGGGGAGGGGGCGTTCAGGCAGCGTGGGGAGGGGAGGTGGAGGCGTATTGTTCCTTCCCGCGGGACCCCCTTCGCCTTGCCCGGGACAGACACGCGTCCGCTGCCTCCCCCTCCTCCTTTCCTTTCTCTCTCTCGCTCTCTTTCTCCCCCTCTGACCCTCCGGGAAAGCGTTCACACGACCCCTTGCTGCCCACTTGCCAGGCTGGCCCAGAAAAGACGCGATAAAGCGAGAGAGATACCTCTGTTTCGCACAGAGAACACTGGAAGAACAAGATAGCCGACGTGAACCAATACCATCCTGCGAAGGCGGCGGCGGCGGCGAGGGTAGCAGCGACGAGACGATGCGGTGCCCAAGGGGGCTGATTTGCCCGCTCGGCGGTTCTCTTTCTTCTCCTCCTCCTCCTTCTCCTTAGTCGGAGGCGGCCGTCTCCCGCGACGGCGGCAGGGCTGCGCTCGGCTGCTCCGGCGGAGGCGGCGAGGGAAGAGGAGGAGGCGGCGGCGGCGGCAGCGGCAGCGGCGGCGGGCTCCGGGAAGACAGCTGGCCCATGGAAATGGTTCCTCGCCGCTCCCCTCGATACATTCAAATGTGGAGCTGAGCCCGCAGCTGCTCGCCTCACAAAGGGGACGGCAGCCAATGACAGCCGGGGCTCGGCGTCGAGCGAGGGGTTGCGGCGGCGGCGCGCCTCCCCAAGGCGGCGGCGCGGGGGGGGGGGAGAGGCGCGCGCGGCTGATTGGAAGACCCAATCAGGAAGGCGCTGCTGGGGAGGGGGCGCCGCCCACCGTGGTGGGGGGGAAGGTCCGGTGCTGCTGGGGGGAAAAAAGAGGCCGCTGAGGAGAGAGAGAGAGAGAGAGACCCTGTGGCGGCGGCGGCGGCGCAAACAGCAGCTGCTGCCCCTTGCCGACGCGCCAGGACGCAGCGGCCGCGCGGAACCGAAAGGCGAGCCGAGCGCTGCCGGAGTCCCGCAGCGGCCGGCGGAGGAGCCTGTGGGGGGGGGGGGGGTAGGGTTGGGCGGAGCGGGCGAGGAGGGCAGCAGCAGCAGCAGCTCCGTCCGTCCGTCCCCTCGTCCCGGGGCGCCCTGGACGTGAGCGGAGGAGAGGCCAAAAGCAGCCGCGTCGTGGGAAAGCGGGCGAGATGGGGCCGGACGGACGTGGCTTGGGGATGAGGGTGGGGAGCGTGGGGGAGTCGGGGTCGCGCGTGGGGGGGGGTGCAAAGGCGCCGCGAGGAGGGGCTGATGGAAGAAAAGCGACTTCGACCCAGAGCGAAGACAATAAGCCGGCGGCATGGAAAGAAGAGTGACTCCCACAGGGCGCAGGGATTGCAAAGCCAGGGAGGGTTTGGGGGAAACAACGGGGCTGCAAAAAGAGAGGGGTGGGGGTATGCTTACAAGTAGTCCTCGGTTTACAACCGCCCGTCTAGGGACCCTTCAAAGTGACAAGAGCCCTGAAACTTGTCACTTGGGACTGTTTTTTTTTTCCACAGACGAGGAAAGGTTCCCCTAGCACATCTGTGCTAGTCGTTCCTGACTCTAGGGGGCAGTGCCCGTCTCAGTTTCAAAGCTGAAGAGCCAGCGCTGTCCAAAGACGTCTCTGTGGTCACATGGCCGGCATGACTAAATGCCGAAGGCACACGGAACGCTGTTCCCTTCCCACCAAAGGTGGTTCCTATTTTTCTACTTGCATTTTTTACATGCTTTGGAACTGCTAGGTTGGCAGAAGCTGGGACAAGTCACGGGAGCTCACTCTGTTCCACAGCGGTAGGGATTTGAACCGCCGAACTGCCAACTTTTTCTGATCAACAAACTCAGCGTCTTAGCCACTGAGCCACCATGTCCCTTCACACTTCCGACTGTTATTTTTCATTGTTGAGACCATTTCAACATCCCCACGGTCACGTGATTGAAATTCGGACACTTGGAGACCAACTCATCTTTATGACGGTTGCATTTTTCCGTCCCCCCCCCCCACAGGGGAGGTAGGGTGTTTCCTGTGATTCTCCTTTTGCGACCTTCTGACAGGCAAGGTCGACGGGGACGCTGGATTCGCATGAACGACCGTGTTACTGAGTTAACAGCTGCAGGGATTCACTTAACTGTCAAGTAAGGTTGTAAAACGGCAAAAATCGCTTAACAAATGTTCTCGCCGAACGACAGAAACAGGCTCAATTGTGGCCGTAAGTCAAGGAGTAACTTGTTTTCCAACCTGAGGGCCAGGTCTTTGGTTGTCTCTATTGGGAGGAGGGGATTATTTGTGCGTGTTACTAAAACTTTTGTTCTTCCCCCGACACACACACACATTTGTGCGGTTTCAAACTTTGAATAGCTGGCAAACTTCTCAATCTGTTCTTACACCAGATTTCACCAAAAGGTTTGAGGCCGAAAAAGGGAAGGATGTGCCTAAACTTTGGATTACAGAGAAGTTATGTTCTCCTTAAGGGGATCGGGTGGCTCAGTGGCTAAGACGCTGAGCTTGTCAATCAGAAAGGTCAGTGGTTCAAATCCCTAGTGTCATGTAAGTTCCCATGACTTGTCCCAGCTTCTGCCAGCCTAGCAGTTCGAAAGCACATAAAAGATGCAAGTAAAAAAATGGGAACCACCTTTGGTGGGAAGGTAACAACGTTCCGTGCGCCTTTGGCATTTAGTCATGCTGGCCACATGACCATAGAGACGTCTTCAGACAGTGCTGGCTTTGAAATGGAGATGAGCATCGCCCCCTAGAGCCAGGAAAGACTTATCACTTATGTGCGAGGGGAAACTTTACGTGACTCGACAAATGCGCGCATGACAAAAGCACGCCGACAAAACCGCAGCGCTAAAAGTGCAACGTCATCAATGTGCGCCGTGACGTCATCAAGGTGCCGACAACAGCATGCTGACAACAGCGTGTTTTAAGGTAAGGGTTAGGGTTAGCGTTAGGTTTACAGCGCGCTTCTGGCGGCGCGCTGTTGTCGGCGCGCTTCAGTGCTCATTCGTCGGCGCGGTTTAGAACTCGTGGTTTTGTCACCGTGGTTTAGTCGGGCACGCTTTTGTCAGTCGCCTTTTTGTTGGTGAACCAAACTTTATCTATACCTTAAGTTCTCCTTAAGGGTTTTTCAACACAAATTGCTTTCACGCAACATACTGGTTTTCCTCGACTTACGACCACGGCTGAGCCCAAAACGTCTGTCGCTGAGCGAGAGAGTTGTGAAGAGAGTTTTGCCCCATTTTACGATCTTTCTGGCCACATTTCTGAATCGTTGCAGTTGGTAAGTTAGTAACATGGTTGTTAAGTGAATCGGGCTTCCCCCTTGACTTCACATGTCAGAAGGTCGCAAAAGGGGATCACATGACCCTGGGGGTAGCGCAACCGTCATAAATATGAGTCAGTTGCCAAGTGCCTGAATTTTGATCACGTGACCATGGGGATGCCGCAAAGGTCATAAGTGTGGAAAACAGTCATAAGTCACTTTTTTCAGTGTTGTAGCTTATGAATCGGAGGTCTCCAACCTTTCAGTCCTCAGGGAACCACTAAATTCATAATTTTAAATCCCACGGACTGTGATGTTCCCATGGTTCGTCCATGAGGCCACTGTGGAGAAAAGACAGGACACGATCTTTCTCGGGATGGAGCAACCCAGATTGGGGGGTCTGAGAGCCCCTTTTATTGAGATAGGACAAAGGCAGGAGGAGCAATAGCATGTGGTTAAAAACAGCCTGTAAAAGTACAATTTCTAATCTACTGCTCAGGGAAGTTCTGTCTATATATGGTCAAATCCTGGGCGTCATTGGTAGGGCACATCTCAGGATGTTATGAACTATCAGGATGTTATGGAGTTTTAGGAGTTTGTTTTCTCCTGTGTGGTTCAGCGTGGCTCTGCATGCCCTGTTATGAACTGGGCCATGGGTGACCCACACCTACACAAGGAACTATATTACAACAACAGACCACTAATGAATTTTTAAAAAAAGAGAAATAGTATTTAGTGCAATATAAAAAATGAAAATAATTTTTCTGCAGACCACCAAAAAATGTTCACGGACCACCAGTTGGTGACCACTGCACTAAATGAACTCTTGTTGAGAGCTACCTGTACAAAAGGGGTTATGGTCTTATGAAGGGCTCTTCCGTATGAAATGCTCTCATGCAACACACAGGATCCCACTGTCCCATCCCTAGGCTGGTATCAGATATGACACAAACTGAACTCTGGCTATTTTCCTATCCTTGCTGCAAAAAAAGACTGTCAGACTAATAAGATTTTATTTTAAAATATATATAATTGGAAGTAGAAATTTGATGTACTTTTTCTGCACTTTTAAATCTCCACACGTGGCTGGGGTTTACTTATGTATTATTTATTAATTTTCTTATGCTGCAGGCCACTCCGGGCAGCCTTTATTAATAGATATGGTAATTATTGCCTTTATTACTAGATATACCTTTTACTACATTTATATTCTGCCTCTCTTTTGTGCAACTCAAAAATAAAATGAAAAGTGTAGCTAAATGCTTCTGCCTTCTATTTTCCTCACAATAACTCTTTGGTTGGGCTGAGAGAGAATGGCTATCCACAAGTCACCCAGTTGGTTTTGTATGCCTGGCAGGACTAGAACTCACCATCTCTTGGTGATTGGTCCAAACTCAGCTTTCGTGCCTAAGGTGGGATTAGAACTCACCATCTCCTGGTGATTGGTCCAAACTCAGCTTTCGTGCCTAAAGTGGGACTAGAACTCACCATCTCCTGGTGATTGGTCCAAACTCAGCTTTCGTGCCTAAGGTGGGACTAGAACTCACCATCTCTTGGTGATTGGTCCAAACTCAGCTTTCGTGCCTAAGGTGGGACTAGAACTCACCATCTCCTGGTGATTGGTCCAAACTCAGTTTTCGTGCCTAAGGTGGGACTAGAACTCACCATCTCCTGGTGATTGGTCCAAACTCAGCTTTCGTGCCTAAGGTGGGACTAGAACTCACCATCTCCTGGTGATTGGTCCAAACTCAGCTTTCGTGCCTAAGGTGGGACTAGAACTCACCATCTCTTGGTGATTGGTCCAAACTCAGCTTTCGTGCCTAAGGTGGGACTAGAACTCACCATCTCCTGGTGATTGGTCCAATCTCAGCTTTCGTGCCTAAGGTGGGACTAGAATTCACCATCTCTTGGTGATTGGTCCAAACTCAGCTTTCGTGCCTAAGGTGAGATTAGAACTCACCATCTCTTGGTGATTGGTCCAAACTCAGCTTTCGTGCCTAAGGTGGGACTAGAACTCACCATCTCTTGGTGATTGGTACAAACTCAGCTTTTGTGCCTAAGGTGGGACTAGAACTCACCATCTGGTGATTGGTCCAAACTCATTTTTCGTGCCTAAGGTGGGACTAGAATTCACCATCTCTTGGTGATTGGTCCAAACTCATTTTTCGTGCCTAAGGTGGGACTAGAACTCACCATCTCCTGGTGATTGGTCCAAACTCAGCTTTCGTGCCTAAGGTGGGACTAGAACTCACCATCTGGTGATTGGTCCAAACTCAGCTTTCGTGCCTAAGGTGGGACTAGAACTCACCATCTCTTGGTGATTGGTCCAAACTCAGCTTTCGTGCCTAAGGTGAGACTAGAACTCACCATCTCCTGGTGATTGGCCCAAAGTCACTCAGCCAGTTTTCATGCCTAAAGCGGGACTAGAACTCACTGTCTCCTAATTTATACTCCAGCACCTTCACTGCAACACCAAGCTGGGTTTCATCCCTGAATGAAGTGAAGACTACCAAGGAGAGAAAGTGTAACCAGAGAGGCAACCCATGAAAATGAGACCACTCTAGGACTTTGCATCACTCTCCTTAATGAGAATAGTCCACTACTGTAAATCCATAATATTGAATGGGCGGCAGGAGAGAGACATTTATTCATAAACAAAACCAGGTCTATTTGAAGCTAAATCTAACCCACTCTGGGTTTGTTAAGTGGGTCGCTTGTGTGAGTTCACAAAATACACGTTTATGTTTCATGACCAAGTTACCATAATTCTGCTGTGTCTATAGAGCCACAATCTCAGAATAGCAGAATTTTGAACAAGGGTCCATGACTGGTTAATTGAAGAATTTATTATTGATATAACACTAAATTGTTATTTCTTTATTTACATTTGTGTTATCTTTGTTAGTTAGCCATTTCATTACTGCCATTCCTTTGAGCTTGTCAGTCAGAAAGGTCGGAAGTTCGGCGGTTCGAGTCCCTAGCGCCGCGTAACGGAGTGATCCAGGAGTGAAATGCTACTGGTTCACACCCGTTCGCGCAAACCGGTGTGGACGATTGTCTTTCATCCTGCAAAGCAGTAGTAAAAAGAAAAAAAGCTGAGGATCGCACAGATCCTGTTCACTCAAGCTGGCAGGAAAACAATGCTTTAAAAAGTGGGGGGGGGGCTTATTTATTTATTTATCTTTATTTGTTATTATTTTTTAATGCCTGTTAGCATAAAGGTAAAATGGAATGGAATGGAATGGGTTTATTTATAGGCCGCCCTTTTCCCTGAGGGGACTCAGGGCGGCTAACAACTCATAGGGAGGGGGATACAGACAATAACATATAACATTACATATAATTAAAAAGTAAACAACATTCATCCAACATTCGGGTGGGGGCAGATCAATCTCTACCCCCAGGCCTGGCAGGATAGCCAGTTCTTGAGGGCTGCGCGGAAGGTCTGAAGGGTGGTGAGGGTATGGATCCCCACGGGGAGCTCGTTCCAGAGGGTCGGAGCTGCCACTGAAAAGGCTCTCCTCCGCGTAGTGGCCAGCCGGCACTGGCTGGCAGATGGCACTCGGAGGAGGCCTAATCTGTGAGATCTAATCGGTCTCGAGGAGGTAATCGGCAGGAGGCGGTCTCCCAAGTACCCAGATCCACTACCATGGAGGGCTTTATAGGTGGTAAGAAGCACCTTGAAGCGCACACGGAGATCAACAGGTAGCCAGTGCAGCTCGCGGAGGATAGGTGTTATGTGGGTGAACCAAGGTGCACCCACAATCACTCGCGCGGCCGCGTTCTGGACTAGCTGAAGTCGCCGGATGCTCTTCAAGAGCAGCCCCATGTAGAGCACGTTGCAGTATTCCAGCCTAGAGGTCACTAGGGCGCGAGTGACTGTTGTGAGTGCCTCCCGATTCAGGTAGGGTCGCAACTGGCGCACCAGGCGAACCTGGGCGAATGCCCCCCTGGTCACAGCCGACAGGTGGTGATCAAAGTTCAGCTGTGGATCCAGGAGGACTCCCAAGTTGCGGACCCTGTCTGAGGGGTGTAAAATTTGGCCCCCCAGCCTGAGTGATGGAATGCTAGCCAAATTATTGGGAGGGAAACACAACAGCCACTCGGTCTTTTCTGGGTTGAGTACAAGCTTGTTAGCCCGCATCCAGTCTCTAACGGCCTCAAGACCCTGGTTCATCACGTCCACCGCTTCATTGAATTGGCACGGGGCGGACAGATACAGCTGTGTATCGTCCGCATATTGATGGTATCTTATCCCGTGCCTCCGAATGATCTCGCCCAGCGGTTTCATGTAAATGTTAAATAGTATGGGGGACAGGACCGACCCCTGCGGCACCCCATATGTTAGGGGCCTCATGGTCGATCTCTGTCCCCCGACCAACACCGACTGCGACCTGTCCGAGAGGTAGGAGGAGAACCACTGCAGAACAGTGCCTCCCACCCCCACCTCCCACAGTCGTCGCAGAAGGATACCATGGTCGATGGTATCGAAAGCCGCTGAGAGGTCGAGAAGAACCAAGATGGAGGGATGACCTCCATCCCTGGCTCTCCAGAGATCATCGGTCAATGCGACCAAAGCGGTTTCTGTGCTGTAACCAGGTCTGAAGCCGGACTGGAAGGGGTCCAGGTAATCGGCTTCCTCCAAGGACCGCTGAAGCTGGTAGGCCACCACCTTCTCAACAACCTTCCCAATAAAGGGGAGGTTGGAGACTGGACGATAGTTGTTGAGTACAGCTGGATCCAGAGATGGTTTCTTCAGGAGGGGTCTCACCACCGCCGTTTTAAGTGTGGCGGGGAAGTGCCCCTTCCGAAGCGAGGCGGTAATAACCGCTTGGATCCAGCTCCGTGTCACCTCCCTGCTGTTAGCTACCAGCCAGGAGGGACACGGGTCCAGTACACAGGTGGAGGCACTCGCAGCCCTCATGGCCTTGTCCACGTCCCCGGGGGTAACGTCTTGAAACTCAACCCAGCGCTGGTCTACCAAGTCGTCTACTCGTGCCTCGGCTGGGTCTGCAAGGGTGGAGTCCAGATCCGACCGAAACCGAGCAACTTTGTCCGCCAAGAACTGGGCATAGTCTTCAGCCCTACCCTGCAAGGGGTCCCCCGTATCCCTCTTATTTAAGAGGGAACGGGTTATCCTAAACAGGGCGGCTGGATGGGACTCGGCGGACGCAACCAAGGAGGCAATGTATGTTCTTTTTGTTGCCCTAAGTGCCCTGATGTATTCCTTGGTGCAGGTTGTTAAAAGTGCTCGGTTCGATTCGGATCTATCGGACCTCCACAGGTGCTCTAGGCGTCTCCTTCGGCGTTTCCTCTCCCGGAGCTCCTCGGTGAACCAAGGAGGCCTCCGGGATCCACCACCTCGGAGTGGCCGTAGTGGCGCAATCCGGTCAAGGGACTCCGATGCTGCCGAGTGCCAGGCAGCAACCAGAGTTTCTACCGGATTGTGGGCGAGAGTGTCAGGAATAACCCCAAGCTCCGTCTGGAACCTCAAGGGGTCCATAAGTCGCTTGGGGCGGAACCACTTGGTCGGTTCCTCCTCCCTACAGTGGGGGTTTGGTCTCCGGAAGTCAAGCCTCAGTAGGCAGTGGTCTGACCACGACAGGGGTATGATCTCATTACCCCTCAGACCAAGATCACAACTCCACTGCTCCGAGAGAAATACGAGGTCGAGCGTGTGACCCGCTGAGTGGGTAGGGCCCCGAATTATCTGGGTCAAGCCCATGGCTGTCATGGAAGCCATGAACTCCCGCGCCCCATCAGAGTGTTCACCGAGCGTAGGCAAGTTGAAATCCCCCAGGACCATAAGCCTGGGGAACTCAACTGCCAGCTCGGCTACCGACTCGAGGAGCGAGGGGAGGGCTGCTGCAACGCAGTTGGGAGGCAGGTACGTTAACAGCAGGCCCACTTGACCCTTGAGGTCCAACTTCACCAGCAGGGACTCACACCCGACAAGCTCTGGAGCAGGGATCCTACGAGGAACAAAAGACTCCCGAGTAACAATAGCCACACCCCCACCCCTTCCCTGAGCCCTCGGCTGATGAAGCACCTGAAATCCTTCTGGGCACATTTCTACGAGGGGGACTCCTCCCTCCGGGCCCAGCCAGGTTTCAGTAATACACGCCAGGTCTGCCCCCTCGTCTAAAATTAAGTCCCGGACGAGGGGAGCTTTGTGGACAACAGACCTGGCGTTTAGCGACAACAGCCGGAGACCAGGGTCCTTGTTACTCGCGCCATCTGGTCTCGGAGTGGGACTCATAGGGCCGGAAGGAGGGATCTCTATTACGTAGCGATCCCTCCTTCCCCGGTAATGGCCAGCCCTAAACTCCCCGCCATATCTGCCCCTCCCCGTTACGACCGTAATGCTCCGACCCACTCCCGTGTCTGTGGTCCCCCCACCCACACCTATAGCTCCCGCGTTCCATGCCAGGCCCTCCGAATCAGACACACTCATTCGTTCACTCGATCAATCCCCACGTAATAGTTAAAACACAGAATACAGCAAATATAGGGCAATAAAAGTGGGCACATTCACACAGTCATACACATCTACCAGACATATCCCAAACACAGAAAGAAAGAAGAGAAGAGAAGAAAAAAGATAGAAGAAAATTGCGCTAAAATTAAAATGCGACGCCTGCCAAGGCTTGATAGGTCTTAATGTTCACGATGGCTGAAGTCCAGCTATAACCCGGGCGGGGTATTCGGGGGGATAGGTTAGGTCCTCCTCTTAACGGCCAAAAGGTCCAAGATAATTGGGAGCAACAGGTGACTTTTCTATAAATTGTATTCCAGATAGAGCCCCCAAGACAATGATGGAAAGTAATAGTCAAAAGCAGCTGTACCAGCAGGCCGAAAGGTCCAAAGTCCACAGTTAGAGGCGGCCAGATGATAGGGTGCCTCAATAGGGGAATACCAGGTGACCAACAAAAGGGCACCAGGGGAGAGTCAGATGGTAAAGGTGACCAAATAAAGGGAGTAATCTCCATAGTCGTTATGATGGTATGAAAGAGGGGTAGATACCTGGGGGGGGGGGGCGTAATGGCGGCACCAAAGCCTGCTAAACAATCCTCTCTGTTGGTATCCAAGGCTGCTACCCTCTCTCTGACACGACAGTTCCCACTTTAACTCCCAGTTCAATTCAGACCTTAACAGGTAAGCTTGTAGAAAGTCCAGGGGCTCCTTCAGGCTCCTCTCCGTCATAGATAGCAAAACCGAAAGCTTGGAAAAGGCCAGGGAAAGGCTGAGATGTATCCTGATCGTCGCCAGCTGGTAAGGCGGTGGGGGGGGGGCCTCTAGGAGGAACGCCGCGGCAGCGGCGGGCAAAACAAACACCGCCAGCCACCCAAGCTCCTCAGTGCCGTCCGCTTTCAGCCACCCCCTCTCTAGCACCACTGACCACCAAAAATCCAATTTCGGGGCCTCTCCCGATCGAAAACTTTGTAGCAGAGTCAAAAGACGCTGGGCGCGTTGGAAACCGCCAGGGAGAAGCGCCGTCAGCGTGCCGCCATTTCCTCTGTCGTTGGGAAATCGGAGGACTACCAGGGGCGATCAAGCAGCCCAGGGGCCGTTCAGAGAGCCGTAACCCTCCGGCAGCCACCTATTCATAGCCCCCGAATCCCCCTCTATCTTTGGGATTCCCTCTCGCACCTGTTCCAACTAGGCTCGGTGATGTTTCCTGTATTTTCCGTCCACCTAGCCGGAGCAGAGACGGGCTAGCAGCCATTCGTGGTTCGCACGTGGTTCGCACAGACACAGAAAGTTCTCCTTGCACATATGTGCTAGTCATTCTTGACTCTAGAGGGCGGTGCCCATCTCCATTTCAAAGCTGAAGAGCCAGCACTGTCCGAAGACGTCTCCGTGGTCATGTGGCCGGCATGACTCAACGCCGAAGGCGCACGGAACGCTGTTCCCTTCCAACCAAAGGTGGTCCCTATTTTTCTACTTGCATTTTTTACGTGCTTTCGAACTGCTAGGTTGGCAGAAGCTGGGACAAGTAATGGGAGCTCCCCAGTTCAATGATTGGGGCGGGGGGAGGGGAAATCGATTAAAAGGATCTAAATTCCTTCTTGTTTACAAGCTTGACCATTGTGGATCCTTTGAAGCGCACCCAGAAAGTTCTCAAAAGTCTTTTAGCCTTTTCCCCCTTCTCCTTCCTCAGTGTGACTTATTGACCTTCTTCTAGAAATGCCCTTTCCTCAAAAGTGTAGCTTTATTGCCTGCAAAAGCAGGTGGCTCTTTTGTGAAGTTGTCTGCACCGCCTTCCATATGGCCATTGTTATTCGGATGGAAAGAAGAGAGGTCGCCTCAAACTTCCCTTTCGTCTGCTTCTATCTGATTTTGGGGTGGGTGAGGGTGGGTGGTGGTGGGAGGGCGTCTGGTGGCTGGAAAGAGGAATGAGACTTGATGTGTGATTGTCAAGCTCTTTTAAGAAAGTGGAAGGGACAGAAAAAAGATGATGCAAAGACTCAGCCAGTCTGGGAGGAGAAGGAGTGTAGCAAATACCACCAGAAGTAACATCTGCATCAGGCCCAGTAATATTCAACTTTAGTCGTATTGATTTCCACCACCCACCACCAGCTCTCTAAATTTAAAAAGAAAAAAAAAGTTGGAGGGGTGGGGGCTGTGTTGAATCATTTGTTTTACTTGTTGGAAGAAATGTCCTGGGTTGAGAGAAGAGCAGGGAAACCCAAGAAAAACTCTGAAAGCCAACTGCCCCGCCCACTTTTAAAAGTAGGCGTGGCTCCAAAGAACCACACCCTGTTGAACCATTCCTTGAACCAACACCCATGGCCTCCACTGTCAATGGGAAACCTTCCTTCCTCCCTATTTCTCCTTCCTTCCTCTGACCCTCCCTCCCCATTTCTCCTTCCTTTCCTTCCCCCTTCCTTCCTTCCTCCCTATTTCCCCTTCCTTCTTTCCTTCCTTCGTTCCTCCCTCCCTTTCTCCTTCCTTCTCCCTCTCCCTTCCTTCCTTCCTCCCTATTTCCCCTTCCTCCCTTTCTCCTTCCTTCCTTTGTCCCTCCCTCCCTTTCTCCTTCCTTCTTCCTCTCCCTTCCTTCCTCCCTATTTCCCCTTCTTCCCTTTCTCCTTCCTTTGTCCCTTCCTCTCCATTTCTCTTTCCTTCTCCTTCCCCCTTCCTTCCTTCCTTCCTGCCTGCCTGCCTTATTTCTCCTTCCCCCTTCCTTCCTCCCTATTTCCCCTTCCTCCCTTTCTCCCTTCTCCCTTCCTTTGTCCCTCCCCATTTCTTCTTCCTTCTCCTTCCCCCTTGCTTCCTGCCTGCCTGCCTGCCTTATTTCTCCTTCCTTCTCCTCCTCCCTTTCTCCTTCCTTCCTTGCCAAACAAGACTCCCTTGCCAAGCAAAATTTTATAAACATGGCAACCAAAAACTGAATGCCGTATTCCAAGTATGGCCTTCCCAAGGCATTATAAAATGGTATGAACACTTCACGGGATCTTGATTCTATGTCCTAACTTCTCTGCCTTCTTGGCAGCTGCTTCCTAGGCAGCTGGACATTTGCTTCTCTCCTCTGATGCTTCGTGGCACATGCTGGTTTGACAAGAGCTGGGGACCCCTCCCGCATTTGTGGCCAACTGCCGGAACCCAAGTCTCGTGGCAAGTCCAGATGCCCACCAGTTGTCTTGGGTTTCTCTTAAGACACTCGTCCTCCCTTCCTTCCCAGCTGTGCATCATTCTTCCTGTGCAATAAGATCTCATGACATTGCTTGCAGCTGCAGTCAGATGCCAAAGGAACACAGATGGGTTAAAATTAGACCCCACTCCCACCCATCTTGTCTTCTGTAACCTTTGCATACTCACAGATTAAATTGCTACACTGCAATAGCAATTTGTTAAGCAGGATTTGGCCCGGACATGGCTGTGACTTCCCCTCACTTGCAGTGTTCAACATTGCCTGCACAATTTGGAGAATTGGGTGTTACTCACGGCTTGTGATGCTGTCTATCTCATCCTCAGCCATGATTTAAGTGGTCTTTTCCCACTGTTTTAACTTCAAACAAATCAATTTTATTTAACCGCACACATTTCCTCCTTAAACCATGCTAAGCTAATTTTACGGCTCACATTATAGCTTTCTTGTCTGGTTTTAAGCATGCGCAGGCAGAGGAACTGAGATGAAATGCATTGAGTTGCGCTAAGCTGAATTAGCTGACCTAACCTGACTTGAGCTGCATTGAGTTGAGTTGAGTTGAGTTGAGTTGAATTGGGCTGAACTAAGCTGAGTTGAGCTGAGCTGAGAGGAGGGTTGTCCTGAGTTGAGATGAGTTGAGTTGAGATGAGATGAGATGACGGCTTGAGCTGAGCTAAGTTGATGGCTTGAGCTAAACTATCAAGTTGAGCTGAGCTGTCTTGAGCTGAACTTAGTTGACTTGGCTTGAGCAGAGCTCTCTTGAGTTGAGTTGAGTTGAGCTGAGATGACTTTGCTTGAGCTAAACTGTTTTGTATTGAGCTGAACTGAGTTGGGTTGAGCTGAATTGAGCTGAACTGAGTTGATTTGGCTTGAGCTGAGCTCTCCTGAGTTGAGTTGATCTGAGCTGAGTGACAGCTTGAGCTAAACTGTCTTGAATTGAGCTAAACTGAGTTGAGTTGAACTGAATTGAACTGAACTGAGTTGACCTGGCTTGATCTGAGCTCTCTTGAGTTGAGTTGATCTGAGCTGACTTTGCTTGAACCAAAGTGTCCTGAATTGAGCCTAACTGATTTGAGTTGAGCTGAGCTGAATTGAGCTGAACTAAGTTGGCTTGAGCTGAGCTCTCTTGAGTTGAGTTGAGTTGAGCTAATGACTTGGCCTGAGCTAACCTGTCTTGAATTGAGCTTAATTGAGTTGAGTTGAGTTGAGATGAATTGAGCTGAACTGAGTTGACTTGGCTTGAGCTAAGTTCTCTTGAGTTGAGCTAAGCTAAACTGTCTTGAATTGAACTGAACCGAGTTGAGTTGAGCTGAATTGAGCTGAACTGAGTTGGCTTGAGCTGAGCTCTCTTGAGCTGAGTTGAGCTAAGTGGCTTGGCTTGAGCTAACCTGTCTTGAATTGAGCTGAACTGAACTGAGTTGACCTGGCTTGAGCTGAGATCTCATGAGTTGAGTTGATCTGAGCTGACTTTGCTTGAGCCAAAGTGTCTTGAATTGAGCCTCTTAGTTGAGTCGAGCTGAGCTGAATTGAGCTGAACTGAGTTGGCTTGAGCTGAGCTCTCTTGAGTTGAGTTGAGTTGAGCTAATGACTTGGCCTGAGCTAACCTGTCTTGAATTGAGCTTAATTGAGTTGAGTTGAGATGAATTGAGCTGAACTGAGTTGACTTGGCTTGAGCTAAGTTCTCTTGAGTTGAGCTAAGCTAAACTGTCTTGAATTGAGCTGAACCGAGTTGAGTTGAGCTGAATTGAGCTGAACTGAGTTGGCTTGAGCTGAGCTCTCTTGAGTTGAGTTGAGTTGAGTTGAGCTAATGACTTGGCCTGAGCTAACCTGTCTTGAATTGAGCTTAATTGAGTTGAGTTGAGTTGAGATGAATTGAGCTGAACTGAGTTGACTTGGCTTGAGCTAAGTTCTCTTGAGTTGAGCTAAGCTAAACTGTCTTGAATTGAGCTGAACCGAGTTGAGTTGAGCTGAATTGAGCTGAACTGAGTTGGCTTGAGCTGAGCTCTCTTGAGCTGAGTTGAGCTAAGTGGCTTGGCTTAAGCTAACCTGTCTTGTATTGAGCTGAACTGAGTTGGGTTGAGCTGAATTGAGCAGAACTGAGTTGACTTGGCTTGAGCTAAGTTCTCTTGAGTTGAGCAAGCTAAACTGTCTTGAATTGAGCTGAACTGAGCTGAGTTGACCTGGCTTGAGCTGAGCTCTCTTGACTTGAGTTGATCTGAGCTGACTTTGCTTGAGCTAAAGTGTCTTGAATTAAGCCTAACTGAATTGATTTGAGCTGAGCTGAATTGAGCTGAACTGAGTTGACTTGGCTTGAGCTGAGCTCTCTTGAGTTGAGTTGATCTGAGCTGACTTTGCTTGAGCTAAAGTGTCTTGAATTGAGCCTAACTGAGTTGAGTTAAGCTGAATTGAGCTGAACTGAGTTGACTTGGCTTGAGCTAAGTTCTCTTGAGTTGAGCTGAGCTAAACTGCCTTGAATTGAGCTGAGCTGAGTTAAGCTGAGTTGAGCTGATTTGACATGGCTTGAGCAGAGCTGTCTTCAGTTTGGCTGAGCTGAGCTAAGCTGAGTTGACTTGACTTGAGTTAAGCTGAGCTGAGTGACTCTAGATTTACCATTGCCTATTTCTGTTTCAAACTATGGTTGGGAACATCCCCGTCTTATAGTCATGTTCCTCTTGCATCCTTGCCATTCCTAAATGCTCTCACTTTACTCTTCCCATTGTTCCCTTAAGCTGAGTTCATTTTTTTACAGGGCAATAATTGAACAAACCTTCCTATCCAAAGCACTTGATAAAATTAAGCCATGCTGGTATCTTACATTTTGCCAAAGGTTATGATGAAAAACTACCATCAAAGTAAAGCCAAAAAGATCTGTTCTTTTTCAAGAGCAATAAAATGTTTGTGGGGGGAAAAACAGAATTGAAAGCCAATGAGGATCAGGTAGAGACCGGGTAGCTTTTAGAATCATAAAGGCGGAAAAAAACCCCACACAGATAACACAGCCTAGGTAAATACAGGCAGTCCTTGATTTACAACCTTTCATTTAATAGCCATTCAAAGTTATAATGGCACTTGAAAAATGATGTATGGGCGTTTTTCACACTTCCAACCTTTACAGCATCCACAGGGTTCATCATCATCATCATCATCATCATCATCATCATCATCATCATCATCATCATCTCCTTTTAACCACCACATAATCCCTTGCGGGGTGGAGTCTGGACAACTGAAAGCAGCTAACTGAGTTTTTCATGGCCGAATGCCTTTCCTGTCACCAGTGCAGAGTTTTGCTCAACAGATATATTTTCATTGTGCCCAAATATTTGCCTCTGCCTAGGATCGAACTCACAGACTTCTGATTGTGAGGCAAGAGCTGCACCTCTAGGCCACCGTGCCACTCCGGCATCCCCATGGTTAAGTGATTAAAATTCAGACACTTGGCAACTGATTCATATTTATGACGGTTGCAGTGTCCCAGGTCACGTCATCCTCTTTGGGCAACATTCTGATGAGCAAAGTTCAATGAGGAAGCCAGATTCACCCCACAACTGTGTTACTAAGATCTGCAGTGATTCACTTAACAACGGTGGCAAGGAAGATCATAAAATGGGGCAAAATTAATTTAACAACCGTCTCGCTCAGCAACAGGCATTTTGGCCTCCAATGCAGTCATAATCTGGAATGGTGTAGTGGCCTGGAATTGGGGCTGCCGCCTCACAATCAGTGAAGCTGTGAGTTCGATCCCAGATAGAAGCAGATAATTCTGTCTGGGCACAATGAGAATATATCTGCTGAATAAAACTCCGCATTGGTGACAGGAAGGGCATCCAGCCAGTAAAACACTCTGCTCCATTCAGTTGCCCTGACTCCACCCCACTAGGGATTATGGGGTCATTAAAAGATGGTGATGATTGCGGTCATAAGCTGAGGTCTACCTGCACTTCCATGAAAGGTTTTGCAGTTGTATTTTCAGATCATGGTAAAATTGATGTTCTCTTTTTGCAGCTTGTAAATTCAACCTGCCTCATTACTGTATTTTTCCAAGTATAAGATGCACCATTTTCCCTCAAAAAAAAGGGTGAAAATCTGGCTGCGTCTTATACACTGAGTACAGCATATTTTGCCTCCAGAAACCCTGCCCCCTTTGCAAAAATGGCTGTGCAGAGCCTTTAGGAGGCTTCCAGAGTGCTCCTGGGGGCTGAGGAGGGCAGAAATGAACAAAAAAATGAGCTGTTTTTTGCTCAATTTCCCTTCCCCCATTCCCCCTGGCTATGCATGCCCCTTTTTTGATGAAACGGGCCCATTTTCGTGACAAACGGGCCGTTTTGGGAGGGTCTGCAGAGTGCAAAACTTTTTTTTTTAATTTGCCTCTTCAAAATCTTAGTGTGTCTTATACTCCAGTGGCGTCTTATACTCCGTAAAATACGGTAGTTCAAGATTCGGGGGAAAGTATTGTGCCAGCTCAGAAAATGGATTAATTCAGTAACCACGTTGACTGTTTTTTTGCTGATGAAGCCAGTGTGAAAGTTTTAGGGCTGCTTTTTTCCCGGATGGAATTTATCCTCCTCAAAAATTGTCAAAGCTTAGAAGTTAGGAATCCCAGAGTAAGCAGTTTTTTTAAATCTTACTTAAAATTACATTTATCTAATTACAGTTTATATGTATAGAAGATCTGATTAACACCCACGTGTTTTCTCACATTTCCGCACTTCTAAAAAATACAATGTGGTGTGAACTAAGTGTAGTGGCCCCCCCAGCGGCCAGTGGAGCTGGCAGCAGAGTCGGAGAGTGAGGAGGTTGCAGAGGAACATGGGCCACTCCTGGAGGTTGGGGGAAGCTTGGCCGAGGGCTCTGTGTCAGAGGCAGAGAGGGCGCCAAGGCCGTCTGACAGTTATCAGCTGCCTTCAGAGTCAGACATCAGTGGGGCAGAAGAACAGCTGGAGCCTATTACCAGTGTGTGCATGCTCAGAGCTGCCAGGAGAAGGGAACAGCTAAGGAACAAGGGCCGACTCGGGAGTATAAAGCCACAGGTGGACGGTGAATGGCCCCTCCCATAGGGAATAAAGAGGAGCGAAAGGGGAGTGGAGTTTGCAGGAGACCATTAGTTCACTTAATTGGTTTGTGACTCTCAAAGACTCGTGGCCAAGTTTTGCAGAGATCGGCCTATTTTAGCTCTCCAAGCCAGATAAGGTCTGTGACTGTAAATCCTCCCTGGAAAGACTTTGCCTGATGTGAAACAGAAGAATTCACAGTCCATTAATAAAAAGGTTTTTTGTCGGGACAAGGAGTTTGCTTCAGGCTCTTGGGAAGCCTGGGTCAAAACACATATATCATTTGAACTACTGAATCTCCCTCTCTAGTTGTCTCCTTAGCCTGCATCAGGTGTCAACCCTGAAGTTGTAAATCATATACACATAAATCTTGTCAAGACGCTCGGTTGAGTGTAGTGATCCAAGGAATAGGACTAGAAACTGGGACACTGTGAGTTCTAGTTTTGCCTTGTTGTGGCCCGCCAGCAGCCAGCGGATGTGGCAGCAGAGGCAGACAGTGGGGAGGGTGGGGAGGAACATGGGCCAGTCCCGGAGCCTGGGGAAGGCTCGGACGAGGGGTCTGTGTCGGAGGCAGAGAGGGGGCCAGAGCCGTATGCCAGTTCTCAGCTGCCTTCGGAGTCAGAGATCAGTGAGGCAGAAGAACAGCAGGAGCCTATTCCCAGTGTGTGCATGCGCAGAGCTGCCAGGAGAAGGGAACAGCTAAGGAACAAGGCCGACTCGGGAGTATAAAGCCACAGGTGGACGGTGAATGGCCCCTCCCATAGGGAATAAAGAGGAGCGAAAGGGGAGTGGAGTTTGCAGGAGACAATTAGTTCAATTCATGAGGGTGAAGATCTGTTCCTGACTTCTTGCCAAGGATTGTCTGCTACAGAGTGGTGTTTGGAAGATATCGGCCTGGCAGCTCTCCAAGACAGATAAAGGTCTGTAGTTGTGAAATCTCATAAAAGACTGTTGGCCGGGACTTTGCTGGAGAGGAATTCACTTTAAACTAAATAAAAGGGGTTTTATTGGGACGAGGAGTCGGCTTCCCATAGGAAATCAAAAAGGAGCAAAAGGGGAGTGGGCTTTTGCAGGAAACAATTTGCTCGTTTATTCATTCGTTCATTTCAAGAGTATGAAGATCTATCTGTGAATCTAAGACTGTGTGTCAGATCTGCAAGCCATCTTTTCCTTTTTGGATTTCAGGCCTGCCACACTTTCTCCGGTGGGAAAATGAGAGGGGGGATTATACGGAGTTGGGTGATGTGTAGCCATAATAACGTTCTTTCTCAGAAACTCAAGGTTGCTTTTGTCCCTGCACCTGGGCGGATCTGGATGGGAGGAATCTCCCTTCGTGGCCGTGAAGGATTGGACCATGGGATGGACTTGTGGGTGTTGTTGGTACAGGGTCTTGAACTTTCAACTGGGTGGGGGAAACCTGGAAGCTTTCAGATTCGGGTTTTCCCAGATGTGCCAAGATGACATCTCTAATAAAATGGGACTTTGAGGAAATAGAAGCATCTGAGTTTTCTTTCATTGGGGATGTTACACTCTGAGCCGAGGTGGCGCAGTGGTTAGAGTGCAGTACTGCAGGCCACTTCAGCTGACTGTTATCAGCAGTTCAGCGGTTCTAATCTCACCGGCTCAAGGTTGACTCAGCCTTCCATCCTTCCGAGGTGGGTGAAATGAGGACCCAGACTGTGGGGGCGATATGCTGACTCTGTAAACCGCTTAGAGAGGGCTGAAAGCCCTATGAAGCGGTATATAAGTCTAACTGCTATTGCTAATCTTTCCTTGCACAGCACTGCAATTTGGAAAATATTTACATGGCCGCTTTCCAAGCTAGATAAGGTCTGTGGTCATAAATTCACCTTTGAAAGACTCTTTGCCAGGCTTTTGCTGAATGTGAATGAGAGGAATCCACGTTCGTTTAATAAAAGGGGTTTTGTCGAGACCAGGAATCTGCTTCGTGCTTTTTGGGGGAAGCCTAGGTTAGAATACTAAGGCCTGCATAAGTACTGCACCGATACTCCTTGAGTTACAACCCTTCATTTAGTTACTGTTCAAAGTTACAATGACAATGAAGAAAATAACGTATGACCATTTTTATAGCAATAGCAATAGCAGTTAGACTTATATGCCGCTTCATAGGGCTTTCAGCCCTCTCAAAGCGGTTTACAGAGTCAGCATATCGCCCCCCCCCCCCCCCCCCCCCACGGTCTGGGTCCTCATTTCACCCACCTCGGAAGGGTGGAAGGCTGAGTCAACCCTGAGCCGGTAAGATTTGAACAGCCAAACTGCAGAACTGCAGTCAGCTGAAGTAGCCTGCAGTGCTGCATTTAACCACTGCGCCACCTTGGCTCTTTCACAGTTACAACTGTTCACTTAATAATTGTGGCAAAAAAAATGGCTCAAAACACATTTAACAAAATATCGCACTTTGCAATATAAATTTTGGGCTTATTTGGAGAACTATCTGTGCTTCGTCCATTTGAATTGGGTCAATGATCAACATGAGGGGGGTTCGTTTAGCACGAAGTTCAAGGCAAAGCCAATGTCTTTGGGACTTGTCAAAAATGGATTACAGGTAGTCTATTGCGGTCGTAACACATGTCAGTCGTAAGTCAGCCCACCCACATGAACAACCTGATTTTGCTACCTTTTTGGCGTCGGTTGTTAAGTGAACACTGTGGTGATAAAGTGATCCCAACAGTCATTAAGCGGATACCGGGATCATTAAGAGAATCAATGGCTCGCTGTGGGTCTAATTTTGTGAGTCC